>NW_022900919.1:13295576-13360433 GCF_012274545.1 Fukomys damarensis | reverse complement strand
AAAAAAAAAAGGAAACAAAGGGAGGGGTGAAAAGGGTTGGAGGGAGGGCAGGGGAATGGGGAAAATTAAGAACTGAGACAGATTACATAAAGGTACAAATTTCCAATGAAGAATGTCATTATAGTATATACCTAATATGTACCAATACAATTAATTTAAAAAATTACTCTATTTTATATGAAAATCAATGAATTTTATGATATCTAAATTATACTTCAATTAAGCTGTTAACATCAAAGCTCCATGAAATCTATGCCTGGGAAAAAGAAACCCAGAGCTACTTTTGCACCTAAGTGTGAGGAGTATGTCAAACGGATGATTCTTCCCCAGAAATGGGATTTGGTAAGTGAGGAAGTGATGTTGATGAATAGAAAGGAGAGAACTAAGAGGAAAGGAAGGTTTGCTTTGGAAAGTGTGGTTTTGCTCCATTTGTTATCTTGCTTCCACTAGGTCCTGACCATCTTTATTGAAAATGGCGGCCTAACTTGCTTTCACATATGGCGACCAGAACAGCTTGCCTCATCCCTGAACAATAACCAAAATCCTTTATTGACCTCAGCTGAATTGTTGCTTCACTTGCTTAATTGGCTTTACATGGGAGTGCTTCAACTGAAAGCATGTCATTTTTTACAGAATTTGCCAAAAAAAAAAATTAATTTCAAACACACAGCTTTTATATGTGATGCTGCAGTTCCTATCTGAGGCAACATTTATTTATGTTCCTGTCTGAGGGAGATAACACACCAGTTGAAGGAACAAGCAAATGCGGACCCATGGGAACAACGTTGTTGTTGGTCGAACTACTCGTTTGATTTTTGTATTCTGCAGCTGTGGCTGCTGTTGCAAAATGGTAGTAATCAAGTGTACTCGGCGACTGTGGCTGTTTTTTCTTCTAATGTAATTTATTAGACTAGGTCATAATCTGGACAGAGCTCTAACAACTGTGAGGATATTCTCAAGAAATCCTAAATGCAAAGGAGTAGTTGTTGAATTCAGTAGGGATTTTCATACTCATCTTCACTATGACTCTGGGGGAAAAAACAAGAAATGAGAAAATGCTACCATCGATGCTGTTTGTCTCAGGAGACTGTTGATGTTTCATTTACTCCAGTGTGTTTCTAAATCTATGTTTTATTATGATCTACTAGGATTCGGTTGCTTTCACTTAAAGCTGAGAAACAGTCACAGAGAAAGATTGTCCCAGAGTGACAGACAATCCCTGCCTGGCATTTGAGTCCCATCTGGGCTGTGACTGGTGGGGGGCAGGCAGCTCCAGGGAGTTGTGTCCCATAAGCCAGTGTGGTTCCCTGCAGAGCCACTTTCTGTGGCTTGTGGGAGACATGGTTATTGAAGTCTGGAAAGAGGTAAAGACCAGTTCAGTTCAGTGACTTGATCTTCAGATCTGCACTGTGGAGAATGCTAGGGCAGTTTTTGAGCAGAGGGATTCTCCTGTTCCTGCGAGTGCGGTCCCTCTCCTGGTCAGCTCACTGTTATTTTTCTTCTTCAGGGAGGTAAAGCCTGCTGTTGCTGTGTGGTTATAAGACACCTCCTTGGTAGCGTTAGAGAACCCTTCCTATTTTGTTAAGAAGAATTTGGTCATTATAAAAATTAGCAGAACTGTTTGTTCTCTCGTAATATCAAATAGGAAAGGACACTTGGTCCAGTTTCGATTCCTTAATCAGTCTAATCCCATCTCAACAAATGTATTCCCTTTCTCCCTCCCTCCCTTCTTCCTTCATTCTTTTAGGCAAACATAAAGAGTAAGTAAAAAATATAACAAAATCACAGCATTCAGACAAGCCAGATGAGCAATATGTTACATCACAGTATAGATACCCAAAGGCTTATATATTATTATAAAAGTAAATGGCATGGCTCTGAGCTTCCTAGAGGTCAGAGCAACACAGAACCATCATCAGTTGTATGGGACACATTGACCATGTAGAGAAAGCACACTAGTTTTTTTTTTAAAGTAAAAATGTCCTTGGTTTTATTTTGAAAAATGCCATCTGTGGCTCTGCATTTTATAGAAGTCAAGCAGCATGTACTGTATATGTAATGGCTTATAATAAAATTGACATCTATTTTAATAACCTCAATTAAGTAGCATTACTAGGACACACAGAAGCCATGGCATACATGGGGACTTAGTAGAAGGAGAGCTGTAAGCAGGTTGTTTTCTATACTTTAATGTCGCTCCTTGATGGCTTGGTTTGACTTCTAGATGAAACATGGGAGATATGGAGGTAAAGATGATTTGATTATGATTTTCAAACTCTTAAGTATTAATGTCAATCATTTTTGCTTTTGATAAGAGCCGGGCAGTGCATAGTTGAGAGATATGCCCTCCTTCAAATACCACTGGGGGGTTCTCTCCTCTCTGACCTCTTAGCAATTTCCCAAGAGATCCAAGTAATAAGGCTGGAACTAGATGTTGTGTTAGACATTGCCTTCACTTTAGGAAAAATGGGGAGGCGATGAGACCTCTTGAAGTAATGCTGATTACCTCTTTGTGAGAAATGTAGTAGTGCAGTTCTGCTGTCCATTGATCTTGGAGAGCAATTGCTGTTTGCCATTTTAGATTCTAAGTGAGCACCATCTACATTCATTAAGCCTGCTGGGATGTGGGAAGGGATGGATAAGTAAAACCTCATTTCACAAAGATCTGGAATCAGAATTTCAATTTATACAGGAGACTAAGGCTAATATCTGCATTTCTTCTTGTGTTCTATAACTACCATTCTGTATGGGGACACCCAGCTTTCTTACTGAGACATGATTAGTTAGCATTCTATCCATGATGAATATTGACCTAAGACACAAGGAGTTTGCTTAAAGAATATCATCAAGAATCACTTTTCAGGAGGCTGAGGTGTTTCTAAACATGATCATAAGTTAGCTGCCTGCTCCTTTGTCTTAACAGGAACTTTACTCAACAAATGGAAGCTCCTGGGTTCTTGCTTAGTGCCTAGTAGAGGGCCTCTTGTCCTTAGTGCCTGAGCATGGATCGAGATGTGCTTGAGGCTGACCAGTGGAGATAAGAGCTGAAGAATCTGATCCATTGTAGACAAAGCAGGGAGAAAAGATGTAGCGAGGGATGTTCAAGGCAGAGGACAGAGAGGAAGGAACCCAGAGCAGGGGAAAATTAGGACGAAGAGGAGAGATTCAGAGTGAGAGATATCTTACAGAAACTGCAGCTGTCACTCATGACATAACTTTGCTTGGGAATTTTAGATAGTACTTAGCCCACTGTTTTAATTTCAACAAAAATTGACACATAATAACTATATCTATTTGTGAGGCACAACATAAGGATTTGATTTATGTGTGCTTTGTGCAATGATCAAATCAAGGTAATTTGTTTATCACCTCAAACATCAATTGTTCACTTGTAGAGAATTATTCAAAATACTTTCTTCTAGTTATTCTGAAATATAAAATCAATTACTAGGACTTTGTTCTTTGTACTGTGCAGTAGAACACCAGATTGTATTTTTCCTCTATAACTGTAATTTTGTACCTGTTGACTGATCTTTCCCCATTTTCTCCACTTCCTACCCTATGCAGTCTCTGGGAAGCATTTTTCTCTACTTCTGTGTGATCAAAATTTTTAGATCTTACATATGATAAAAATCATGCATTATTTGTCCTTCTGTGTCTGGCTCATTTCATATAACATGTTTTCCAGTTCCATCAGTGTTGTTACTGATGACAGAATTTTATCCTTTTTTAATTGGTTGGATAGTACTTCCTCATGTACATATTCTACATTTTCTTCACCCATTCATCAGTTGGGGGACATTTCGATTGATTCTATATCTTGTAAAGCAATACATAGCTCACAATGGTCAAATGTAGAACAATTAGAACAGCAAAATAATTCAAGGAGTACGAGTTTAGAGCCCAAAGTATAAAATAAATGCTGTTGAGTTCATATTGATCTAAATGAGTTATTGGGGAGAATGGACAAAGCTTTGGACAAAGCTTCCCCACAGGTTAATTTTAAATAATTTATGAAGATACATCTCCCTTAAATACTTGGAGCAGAACTTCCTACACCTTAAATTATAATTATGACTTTCTTCCCATGAGAGCAGTTTGGGGAGGGGCAAAAAGAAAGTGTGCAATACAGGAAAAATCTGAGAAACCCTTGATCTGGTGATAGAGGTCAGCTTTATCAACAATAAGTCATGTTGGTGGTTTGTTCACTTGCTGTGATGTATTGAGAATTGCACGGCCCTTCTGTAGCCTTCCTCTTCAAAAGCCCTTTACCTCAGTCTAATATGAGAACTTCTAACCACCTCAAACCAACAAAATATCTCAGGACAACTCCTCAGAATCATGCAGGTCATAAAAGAACAAAGAAATTGCCTCAGCCATGTGGAACCTACAGGATTATAACATTTAGTGTAGTCACTGGGTTGAAATCCAGAAAGGAAGAGAACATTAAGGAGAAATGCACAAAACTTGAATAAGTTATAGATTTAATCATAATAATGATATGTCAATATTCATTTATTAGCTGTGACAAATGTATAAGAATAATGTTAGATGCCAACAATAGAGGAGAGAGCAGAAGATACAGGACATCTCTGCAATATCTTTGCAACTTTTCTGTAAATCCCGAACTATTATAACATAAAGCTTATTTAAATCTATGAACTGAACTATAGTAATGTGTGGAGGGCAAATCGCATGAAAAATTACTATGAGAACAAAAGAGGATGAAGTAGAGAATAATTTCCCTATAATTAATGCATTCTAGAAAGACAAAAAAAGAACAAAATATTGATGAATTATTGATGAAATATGTAAACAATAATGTAAGACATGAAGAACAATTAGAAAAATAAGAAAAAAATATTCAGAAGCCAGGGGACAGAATTCAAATAAGCATTGGAAAGAAACAAATTTTGGAACTAAAACAAGCTAGAAGATATGCAAGATTGAGTAAACAAATAAATAAAAAAAACCTTAAGAGAAGTAGAAGAGATAAAAAGAATTAGAGAAAGTAAAGCATTGAAATAACAAAGAATTGAAAATAGCAAAAAAAAGTTTTAGCTTATGGATGTTAGGAGTTTTTGAAGTGGAAAATCAAAGCGCGGTAACAGAATACTAAAATTCAAGAACGCCCTTTTGTGAAATTATGAAAAACAAATGAAACACATTGTAAGAACAAAACGCTGGTTATTTTGGGAGAGACAGGAAGGTTGCTCCTAATATTCAGTACACAGGAGGCTTCTAGAGTGAGTGTCAAATTTCCATATATTGAACTGAATCCTGATTACAGCAGTGTTTGATCTAAAGCGACTCTCTAAGGAACAAAAAACTGACCAGTACTTGTGTAAGAGGAACAGAAGCGATCAGAAGGGAGTACTTTAGGGAACCTAGAATGTACTGCTTCTCAATCAAGGTCTGGCAGCAGAGTGTGTTTTGTAAATTGTCATTGAATTGTAAAACATATTCACACTTTCCTTTTTGAGATTAAATTGAAATTATTTTCAAACAAAAGCAGAAACATACTGAACTGTACGTGAAGATGGCAAGGGACAAGCAGAACCTTTTCCTACCACACTTGTTAAAATTAAAAACAGTGCCACTGGGCAAACCATTGTGCCCTTCCCTGTTTAGGGCCATCAACTCTCTCACTTTGCCTGGGATTGAGGGGTTTCCAGGATGCAAAGCTTTTCTGCCAAGACCCAGACAGCCCCAGGCAAAGGGGTAGAGTGGGTTGCTTTAGCTCTAATACGGAGGTATTTGAGCAGTGTGTGCTAGAAGAGGCAGCTTTAAAAATGCTTGCAGGTGTCGCTGCAGTGAATAGCACTGCAGTTGAGCCTAATTACATTTTGTTGGCCACATGTTGTGTCAGTTGAAGGCAGCAACACCCGCTCTGATTTTGAAGGTAAACTATGTGCATAGGGTGGAAAGTCAATCAAAGTCCTTCTTTTTGAAAATCTAGAGTCTGGATGACAATCTACACTATCATTTTTAAGACAAGGTCAAAATCAGAGACCCTGGGGCTAGAGAGCTGGGAATGAGACCACATCTCATGCTATCCCATAACTTGTGTTCTCTGGCACCTTCCTCACTGAAAGGAATATGCCCTTCCTCCCGGTGATTCTGAGGAAGTTGCCTCCCACAGAAGCCATAAAATAAAAATTTATTTTGTAATAAATACGATGTCAGCGACAAGAAGCCTGTTTCTGGGTTTGAAGCATGTTTCACAAGCTATTCTCAGAAACAATAGCCTTCTGTTCTGAATTGGTTGTAACTTCAAAGGCTGTTAGGTTTAGATCTAAAAATGTCCTCAAAAGTCTACCATGTTCGGAAGGTGATTGGATCACGGGGCGCTCTACTCATTGGTGGCTTCACCCACTGGTGGGTTCTGCGAATTGATGAGTTAGGAGGTGGGACTTTGGTGGGGGTGGGTCACGCCCTTCCTGCCCTTGCTGTCTCCTCACTCTGCTTCCTGGCTGTCAGTGTTGAGTGGCTCTCCTCCGCCAGGCCCTTCCACAAATCCTTTTCTGCCATGGAGCCAGCCAAATCTGGACGGATTCCTCTAAAAGTCATGTGCAAAATAAACCTCTCTTCCTTTAAGTTGTAGGCATTGGGGTATTTTGTTCCAGTGAGGTGACAGCAGCTAATACAAAGGCAGTTTCAGATGGGGTTTAATTTGGCCCTTGCTACCTAACATATGGCCTGTGGCGTGATGGCATCAGCATCTGCACTTAGCAAGATCCCCAGTGACTCTGGTGTATGTGAAGGGCTGAGTGGGCTGTGTGTGTGTATGTGAAGGGCTGTGTGTGTGTGTGGTGTAGGCATGCAGTTTCTGTCTACCCCATTACGCATGTCTACTTAGCTGTGACACAGGCACAGACATAGTTATCCCTTCCTGGCTAAATCTTCCGAATTAGCAAGATGTCTCTATTTGCAGACTCTGGTGTAGTGATTCTCAAAGCAGGTCCCTAGGCTTGCAGGATCCCCAGCCACACAGGGTATCTGTAGAAATGCAGATTCTCCTGATCTGCTTCTCAGGAGCACTAGATCTGGGGCCCCCAGATCCGTGTATTAACCAGCCTTCCACATGATTCTGGTGGCCACTAAATTGAGACCTACTACCATGGCACACAGACATGGTCCAGGGAAACACCCAGCCCTTTAGGATGGAAGGGGACCCCGATCACCTTTGAGGGTGTATCGAGCAATCTGACTTGGATTGAGTCAGATGAAACCTATAACTCTGAGTGGAATGCAGGTATGGCCTATAACAGGCTCTCTAACAACTTGAGGGACAGTTACCACAGCTCCGATAAACAGATAATCTCATCATTACAAAGCAACTCAGCAGAATCTAGTAAAACAGAAACTCAATAACTAACAACTCCATTACTACTAATTCCATCCTTACTGTAAAATTAATTGGAGAAGTTTAGGTTTACTATTTAAAAAACTCACTCTCCCACTCCTGTGGTCAATACCTGTAGTTTTGCTTTTAATTGTAATTTCCCTCTTGCTCAGGGAGGAAGCTTTTGGAAGAGACCATGTTTAATGCTACGATGGCTGCTTTACTAGCAACCACCATGAGGAGGGCTGCAGAAAGTCAGCAGCCTCCTCTAAGTTAATCTCATGCTCTAACTGGGTGGTTTAAATGACACCCAAAGACCACTGCTTCATCAGTGAATTTTGTTCCTTAGTCAAATGGAAGAGGAGATTTTTGTAAGCAAATGCTGAGTTGGGGCTGGGCAGGGACTGTAGTGTTTGTGAATAGGGAAGCACACCTGCTCTGGAGTTTCGAAGCTGACAGAACCATTTAAGGAGGGAGGGAGCCACAGTCGGAATTGCCTGGTGAGGACTCCAAGATGTGCCAAGAGAAAGGAAGGACTTTTGGGTTCAAACAGGTTGGATAACCAGGTGCGAAGTCTAACAAATGTTCAGGCAGCCCTTCCTCCCCAGGGCAACACTGCAACCGCTCTGAAGCACCACAGATGTTCCATATCAACTTCTTGGCTTATCTTGTGTTCTCTTGAAAATATTGTTCATTCATTGGCTTCCAAGAACACCAGGAAAGTAAGATTATAATAAATTCTATTTTAGGTATAAATTAACATTAAAAAACAATGTAAGTTTTAAGACACTGGCTTCAATAATTTTTCAATGACATTAATGGCCTGGAAGTTAAAAGAGCATTAAAAATGAAGACATATGTATATGGGGTACATATTTTTGCTTTTTCTTACCCTCCAGTACCAATGGAAAAAGTACTGTTGGACTCTGGGTATTTAAAATTTTGAGTTTTCCATCACGGACATGTTCTTCATTAATTTTAGCCTTTAAAGACATTTCACCAAAGTATTACCTATCTTCATTACTGATTTTTGACAGTCTTAAATTTTGAACCCTTGCCTGATACCACTGCCAGACCTAATAAAAGAATTGAGTTCTGGATGCGGCTGTGCCTCTGTTCATGCCAGAATCTGATTCTAAACAAACACTGAAAGATTAGAGAGACGAATGCAATAAAAATTAGCAGGAATAAGCAAGGTTCCTGAGGTTTTTCCAAAACTCTAATAGGATTAGCATCAGCAAGTGTTGACCATCTTAGTTAAGAGTAAGCTTACTATGAACCTTCGTTATGATGTGGCTGGCAAAATATTACCAAAACCTTCATCAATAGGAATGTAGTAGGTAGAAAAAAGGAGGCACAATTGGGCTTTTGTCTGTTCTGGTCAAACTAGACAAAGCAGCTTAGTTCAGTTCTGAGTTTAAGATAGATTCCAGCGAGGGTAAGAATATCCATAGCATCCTTAGAATGACGGAGGGGCTCATAACTACCTCATGTGAGGATTTGTTCAAGGAACTTGCGATGTTCATCATGTAAAAGAGACAGATGACTTGGAGCAGGTGGGCTAGTCAGTAGAAAAGGAATTGACTGTATCATGCGTGAGTCTCCCACAGCGTTGGTTTAAGAGCCTGGTTTTAGCTAAACCCATGAGAAACAATTCTAACTGAGCACAGCCACTGGACCTTTCATCTTTGCCAAAGAGCTAACTGACAAAGGAGACATTTAAGTGTAAGCCCTATGATTTGCTAAAGGCATACAATGGACACGAAGAGAGGTGGTGATGAAAACACTCTGATCAGCCAGAGGTGCTTGGCTTATGTGAGGAAAATGATGGAAGAGCTAGTGATTGAACTGAGCGAGGCAAGATGGACATGGCTCACACTGCGAATTCTCAGCAAGGGAGTCATTGCCCCAAGAGGGTGAAATTGCTTCCTGGGGCACGAGAAAAACTGAGCTCTGACCATTGTGTGTGGCCCCCCAAAGCCATGGTACCTAGACAGGCACACATTCTGTCTTTGCCATTCATATTTCATGTAACGACATAGGAGTGATTGCACAAAATATGTCAAAAAAGTTTCCTAAAGGAAGCATAATTTGTAAAAAGGTATACAAGTAATTTCCTATGGCTGCTTTAATAAATCACCCAAGCTCAGTGGCTTTAAACCGCATACATTTATTATCTTACAGTTCTGGAGGTGAGAAGTCTAATATGAACAGGCAGAGCTGTGGTTTCCAAGAGCTCGTAGGGAGAAATTATTCTTTCCAACTCCTAGGAGGCACCACCTTCTTCCTCTCATGGCTCATACTACTTCCATCCCTGCCTCTACTGCACATCTCCTTTTCTCTTTTCCTTTATAGGTCCCCATCATGGGATTATCCTGAGCTGGATAATGCAGCATAATTTCCCCCATCTCGAAATCTTTCACCACATTACAACAATCTTTTACCATATCAGGTAATATCCATAGCTTCTTGGGGCTAGGAGGAGGGCATCTTGGAGGGGCATTTCTGCCTATCAGTTGGGAAATGTTGACTTACATAAAAGGTTTCTCATGCACTAGGGGGAGAAAGAACAAGGAAAGAGAACATGATAGTCACTGCCATTGTACCAGGGAGAAGAACCTTAGGGCACAGGTGCCAGGTGAAAGGGACCCAGGGACGGGATGTGCTCTATTCAGTTATGGACAATATTCTTATAACTAGAACTGTTGTTCACAACTGCTACCCCTGCCATAATTTTGATTTTATGTTTCTACAAGGATAATGTTCAAGTGTTTATTCATCGGGATATGAAAATTGAAAAGCTCCTGAAATTCTGGGACGCTGCAACAAGTGAACCCTAATCGGAAGGTGGTTCTAATGGCAGATATTTATTCTCTCACAGTCCTGGAGGCTTGAAGTTCAAAATCGAGATATGGCTGTGTCCCTCAGAAGACTCTGGGAGAACTCCTTTCCTGCCTCCTTCAGCTCTCAGTGGCTGCAGATGTCCTTTGGCTTGTGGCTGCACCAGTCTACCCTGGGTCTCCATCTTCACTTGGATTTATCTTCTTCTCCATCCATGTTTTCTGTCCTATATAACGACTCTTCTCACTGCACCCTGAATTCACCATATAATTCAGGGCACTTATATCTGTGAAGAGCCCTTTTCCCCATAAACTCACCCACACAGTTACAGGTGTGAGCATATGGAAGTCTCTTTTGGAGAGATATCTTCAACCAATTACATGCCCAAGTCATAGGGCCCTCCAAGGGAGATGTGATCATTTTGTCTTCATAGCAGTAATTATGCTGGTGGTACCGTGAGACATTCTCTGCAGTTCTAGACATTAGTGGACACAAAACCATCTGGACAGTGGGTCCCGGAAGGGTAGGAGTGGCTAAGAATCTACTTTGTAAGGTTCCCTGGGACAGGACCAATAGCATATCATGCTGTTTCTGACACTGTTGCTTATTCTTCTCCTCCCTTTCTGCCTAAGTCTGTTTTGTACTGTTATGAGAGATTACCAGGCAGGGTAATTTATAAGGAAATCTCACTCTTGGTTATGGCATTAATCCATTTACAGGGGCAGAGCCCTCATGATCAATCGTCAATGGGTCTTAAAGGCCCCACCTCTTGACACTCGGCCTGGGGACTCAGTTTCCAACCCAACTTTGAGAAACTTGAGCCCACCCTAGCTCTTCCCATCTCCACACCGCAGCTGAGGCTGGGTTGTGTTTTGTAGCATTTCTCCCTTAAAACCATCATAGTTTCTTCATTTCCTTAGCCCAGGTCCAGATTTGCAGCTTGGGAGTGAAGCCCGGGGATGATACTACGCTAAGCTCGTCTCGGTTTGCTTCGGTTCTTTCAGGTGATTCCCTTTCTCTGTAACCCCTGGAGCTGCGCTGGTGCCAGGTTTCTTCTTTGGGGATTCCTCCCTCATTCATCCTTCGGGAAGTCCCCTGTCTAGTGGCGTTTACTTCTTACCAGTACAAGCACATGCTTTACTGCTCCTGTGCTTCCTAGGCTGCGTAAGCATCACCTCGGCACCAGTTGAAATCCAGATTCTGGTCCACCTCTACCCGGGCTGAGCTGGAGATTCTGCATTCTGACACTCCCAGATGCGGCTGCTGCTTCAGGGTCACATTTCAGCCATAGAGCTCTACCGCAGTTGCCATCCCAGCCCCGCCTCACTATTCCAGCCTCTTCCATGCTAACACCCAGGCCGGCATCCTGGCTTGGGGTCCGTGCCAAAAAGCTGATGAAAGTGAATGGAGCTAAATTAAATTTGAATGAAAATGGAGGATAATTGCTGCAATTTGGTTGTGCCACCTCCCTTCTGCTGCTGCGCCTGCTGCCTCCCTGGCTCTGGAGAGAGAGCCCAGTGCCCTGGCCACCCGTTTTGAGCAATCAAAAGCTGATCTGAGTATTTTTATGCATCCAGCCGAACCCCTTCAAGCAAATGAAATTGCTTAACAGGTAACATCACCTGGGAGATCCAGGTCTCTGCACTTATAGAGAACACAGTTTGAATGATGTTTGTGGAGCCCAGAGAAAGTATATTTTCCCCTAAAAACTTTCTATCAGGAACATGTGCGATAAAATGGTGAAATTCTCATTTGGAGGCAGATTGCTTTGATCTGCTGCCTTCTTTTGGAAATCTCTAAATTGTGCTTAAAAGCAATAGGCTCCAAAAGGTGCACAGGTAATCAGGGCAAGAGCTGGTGGCTCAAGCTCCAAACCAGAGCACACCCCATCATCACCTGGATTAAGTGTCCTGCTTTATCTGTGCAGCGGTGGTGGGTCCATTCTCCTGCGCTCTGTGTGTGAAATTCAAGTTCTGAATGAACAACTACTAAAAATGCCACATGTTTTCTATGGTAGAGAAAGAATGATTGGGTTTCAGTAGTTTAATTTGGTGACCTCAGAGCCCTCAGGCCACATGGAAAAAATTTTTGTGTGTGATTACTTGAAATGTAGCCAAAAGGCAGATGCTTGTTCCTGTGGTAAAGGTGAGAAAAATGAGCAAGGTCTTGATCAAGGCCTACTCACTGTGCCGGTGTAGACTTGGGAAAATGGGTTCAGATGTGGGCCTCACAGGGGATAAGAGAACCCCAGCGTCTGAACAGAGGCCCCAACCTAGGTACTATGGTGGCCATGCTTGGTCCAAAAATCTCTCAGCTCTGTGGAGAGGACAAGAATCACTTGCCACAGACAAGAAACTGGGTTACCTTTATCCACCAGGTTTGCACAATGGAGGGTCCCTGACTGATACCTGTAGGGACAGTTCTCGTCAGAATTTAACAGCAGATGAACTATAGATGTATGTATGTTTTGTTTACTTGGTAATAAAGGTTTTAGCAACCAGACAGCTAAGAAATAACCCAAATGAAAGTGGAAAGTGTTCATCTGATTTTTTTTTCCCTATACACATAACTGACAATGGCCTGCAGGAGTCTTTTGTTTGTTTTTAAATTTTTAATGCCTTCTTTATTTAACTCTAACAAAGGAATTAAAAATGAGGAATTGTAAATGGGGTGTATAACAGTCAGCTTTGGTGTTTTTTTATTATTTTAAATTAGAACTGTTACATGGATTAGCTAATAAAATATTTTTAGAGTGTGTATTATTGAGATTCTCAGCAGGGAACAGATGGCATATTCAAATTAGGACACTTTGAATAGTGTTTAATACCAGGCCTCTTAAGATGGTGAGAGTGGGTTACAGCAAAAGCACAAAAGATTAAATAGGACTTTGGGATGGTAATGAAGCAGAAGGACCACTGCTTTCCCTTAATCACGGTAGTTGGAGGCGGGAACAGTTGCTGGAAGATACAAACAGGTCCATTAGCTTGGTGAGCCAGGCAGTGCCATCACTTTGGAGCAAGGAACAAGGCCAGCCTGGGGAACCTTCCAGAAGGGACTCCCCTTCTCCTTCCTTTTGTTCTCCTGCCGGAGCTCTCACAGTCAAGCCCAGCTTGAAATCAGAGGGTCCCGAAGTGGGCAGTGGATGTGAAGTTTCTGCAGGGATCTTGGCACAGAGTTGCAGCTGGAGAAGGGTAGAGTGGAGATAACAGAGGGCAGAGTGCAGCTACACAGCACACAGAGGAAACTGAGGTTCAGAGGTACGACCTGCCTACCGTGACATATGTCAGAAATATCCAACCCATAGCTCTATTCCATGAGCTCTGTGTCCTGTTCTGTGCTTTAGAACAGTGGCTGCTTCATTATGATGCCATGTCTACTGGAAAAATGTCCTAGAGAGGACCAAGGCAGGAAACTCAAGTAGTTCTTGATGTTTAATATTCAAACGGGAAGGGGAAAAAAGGAGGAGGAGGAAGGGGAAAGAAAAAAAAGAGAATAGAGAAAAAAATGGAAACAAAGCCTCTAACTAAGGAGGGGAAGACGGGTTAAAGGAGGGAAGGAGATTGGGGGAAAAAAGACGAACCAATATCAGGTACAGGTACAAATTCCCTATGATGAGCGTGAATGTGATCTTTACGTGTGTTGAAAGTGTACCAATAAAATTAACTTTTAAAACCCTAAAAATTTCTATAAAATGCAAAAAAAAAAATCTTGAATCCCCTCTTTCTCCTTCTTTCTCTGTTTCTCTCTCACCTTCTACCTCTCTCTTTCTGGGGATCTCACCCAGGGCCTCCTGCTTGTTAAGCTTTGGTTCCACCATAGGGTTCCACCTCCACCTTCTGTTCCCTTTACTATGAGGGCTGCATTACCATACTTTCTGCCTCTGGTGAGGTTCAGTATCAGTCTAACCTCTTGTGGTCATCTCTAAGCCTTCAGCTTTTGCATCAGATTGTGTAAACTCTTTTGGAGGTGGTTGAAAACATTTCACAATTTGTTGCTCATTTTGTTTCATAATCAACAGTACCCATTTAAAAAAGATTCTCCTGCCCAAAAAATTTTTCTGAATTGTCTGCACTCTAAACTCTTTAAATTGTAAGAAAACTACTCCAACATCTGCATTTCCATAGCCAAGGGGAACATCTCTTCTGACCTGGACAGAATGTTCCATGAATCGCTCAGACCAGGGTGCTTCCTTGGGTATAAAAGCGTGCTGGTGTTTATGTGAAGGTGAAAAGCCATGCTTTCTTCTCCTCATCAAGTGCATGCGATTTGCATTTCCCATTATCTGCTTATTAGCTAGAGTGTCTTGCAACAATAGCAGATTGTGGAACAGGCACACACACGGACAGTTAAGTAACAAGCTCTGGGGGGTTCGTTCTGCAATTACATCCCCGTAATGGAGAGGCAAAAGGCAAGGAAGCAACAATGGGATACTCGGCAATGGAGTGGAATCGGGATTTGATGTAATGCAACATGACTTGCTTAAGGCACGGGCAGAATATGAAATGATCCATGCGAAATTCAATCCCTGGTATAATCTTTCCATTATCTCTATTGTTCTCTCAACCATTTGAATGCCTTCAGAACAGTATGTAAATGAGGCTGGCTTTCACGTCCTTTTATCATAATTCAGTTGCACTGCGACTTCTAAGTTTTCACTTGATTCAGTATGTGTATGTCATGGTAAGTTTAGTAATATGATGGGAAGGAAATCTGCAGATACTTAGTGACATCCAGGTTATACACGTTCTATACCATTGAAGGTAGAAGTGTAAATGCTATTTCTTTGCAAGAAGTGTAGTCAGAGTTCAAATAAAACTTCTAAAATGCAGCATGAGTTTTGGAATTTTATTTTTATTCTTTGGAACCTCCCAGCAGTTTAATCTTGAGATATGTCTAATGTTAAAGTATCAGAAGATTTACAGCAATATCTTTGTGAAGGAGAAAATTAATAGTTGACCAGTCACTATGGGCTGGGACTCTGATGCTTAGCATCCATTATTTGATTGGATTTCTGCAATCACCCATGAGAAAACACTTACTATGCTTCTTTCCATTCCTTCTCAGCCAATTGGGACACACAAGGAAGGAAAGAGGAAGGCCATGGATATTCAGCAAAGCTCCTTTCCTCTGTGAGCTGCCAGAACCAAAGAGCTCCTGGGACTCTGCAAGGTAGGACTCATTCTTGCTACTTGAGACTTTTATACCTACCCAGAATCCCCGGCCCTGGGCCTTGGTTGCCCTGCTATAGCAGTACATGAGGCTCAGAGCATTTTGCCAATCTATTGTTCTACAGAAGATATTTAATGCCAAAATTAAAACCAATTTCTGTCTCTGCTTAGCAAGAAACCTCAGCACCTTTGAAAATGAACCTTTTTAATAGAAAGCAAAGCTCTCAGCTCCCCTTGCTATTGTAGTCTGGCTGCATTGCCAGGTCCCTTGTTACATTTGAAGGTTGAATAGTTGACTTATGATAAATGACCTATATTGAGATTTGAGCCAAGGCAATGAGTGTGGGAAAGCTTGGAAGAAAACCACTATGGTTCCAGATTTGCTGACCTGTGAGGACTCTGGAGGGAAAAAGTAGAGATTCTTGCAATATATACTTGAGAAAAAGCCAGAGCGGGTATTACAGGCTGACCTAAGGTCGGAGGAACACAGAGTATCAGAACCTGACAATTACCACATTTAAATTTCTTACAAACGTATATCTACAAACTTGTCCTCTGAAATTTCAGATTTGCCCTTTTGCTTCCTTTCTCTAATTGGATAGAAGAACTGTTATATGCTGCAGACCAATTGAGCATTTGGAAAACCCTTTGTAATATTGCCTTTTCAGTGTCATCGTTTCTTTATCATTGACAGGGATCTGTAGCCAGGCTGACGCAAGGGACCTTACCCTTGGCTTCCCATTCACTCATTCCTCAGTGCTCGCACCACCGCTGTACGTTTTGTTTTGCTTTATTTTGATTTTAAAATCTATTAGCTCATGAGCAAGCATAGTTTATGCTAAAAATACCCACTAGAAACATAACATGAATTGCCCCACAAACGAGTAATTCACATCATTTTTCATGATCTCAGCGTGTACAGTGAAGATGTACCTCTCCTCTCCCCCTAGTAGAATTTAGTAAGTGCTTGCTATGTGTATACGAGGAATGATCAAACTGCTCTACATTTGTATGTACGTTGTTTTGTTCAACCTTAAAATCATCCTGTGACCCGTTTGCTTATATTATTTCCAATTCTTTAGAGGAGGACACTGAGGCTCAGAGGTATCAAACTGGAAGTGAATAATGCCAATGCAGTGCACAGCCCAGCCATGTTTACCTTCTACATTAACTTTGTTTGGCTTTGTTTTCTAATATAAAGATTCAGATTGGTTTAGCCATGGTACCATGTTAACTCAAATGGAAATATCCTATGGATAATGAAGGAATATTTGATTTCTTCTAAAATGTAACATTGCTCCATATTGATGATAACCATTGTTTGTATTTTCCTACTGATTAAATCTTCTGTTAAAAGAAAAGGTGTTCTAAGCTCTTGGCACTCTTGCTTAAGGATCATGCTCAATAACAAAGAAAGTGATCAGATATCTTTATAACATAAGCATAAAGGAATAGAGGTAGCAATAATAACACTAAAATATATGCAATGTAATTTGAATTTTAAACCAGCAATAGTGGTTGTTGTCTTCTTGTGACATTATAACCACAGAAGCAGCGTATATACAGTTGAGGAGATTACTGCTTCTTTTATACATAGATGTTTATTTTGGAGTCACACAGTTTTTATGATTCTTAAAGTACCCAACAGAATACCTCCCAATGGTGGAGGGGAAGCCAGGGGAATGGAAGCATCTTGGTAAAGCTCACAAAATGCTTCTTGGCATTGTTTGGCTCTGTTGTCTAATGTTTGTTTCACATGAGAGGCAGATAGAGACGTGCTTGGAGTTAAGTATTGTATCTTAGCTGTTTCCCATCCATCCGTCCATCCGTCCATCCATCCATCCATCCATTAATTTGGTCCTTTAACAGAAATGTATTGCATATTTACCATATGATAGTCACAGAGAAAGCTTCAGTAATAAGGTGAATGTTAAAGGCACTCTTTGGGTTGTCCCAGTGAGGGCCAGAGCATGCTATCTAGCTAGGGTAGGGCAAAGTCTTAAGAATTGGGCAGCAAGTTTTGCAAGTGATCGACTTGGTAGGGAAGTGTTCCAGGTGTAAGCAAAGAGGTGAAGGTTTGGATAATATCAGCAAATTTAGTTTAATAGGGCTGCAGCTTAGGGGTGCTGAGAGAAAAATGTAAGACTGCATAGGTAGCTTAGTAAGATCCAAGTGAAGCAGGGCTTCACATGCTGTGCTGACTGCCTCCAATCTTATGCCAAAACATATCGAGGCAAATGGGGCCATGTCATGATTTTTAAAAAGTCAACATTGGTGAATACTGTTGAGCAAAAAAAAAAAAAAAATGCTTAATACTTCAGCTCAGCTACAGGATTCTATATCCGATCTGCAACCCTTCTTTTTCACTGGAAGGACTTTTGAAAAGCTCCTAAAACCTATCAGTTCCTCTTTAACTGTGAGGTCATCCATTCTCAATTTGGAGTAACACAAAAGGTAAGAAATAGGAAATTAGCCCATGGTTTGGTGGCAATGTGGCACTCACACATCTGTTCGCATAATTTGCAAATAAAATATAAAAGTGTAGGACCATAACAGAAGCAACCCTGAGCTGGAAATCATTTGTTGCCTGATCTGGGGCCAATAAAACTTCAACAGAAACCTTAATTTGGTTCTACCATGCTAATCTTCATCCTGTTTTTAAATGCGCTAATTAAAGTGGTCTAATGAAGTCATCATTATATGGTAGGGACCATTGCTCATCGCCAGCCCATCTACATGACATTTCCTTATCTAAAACCTGAGCTAAAGATTTGGAGTCCGGTGGGGAGTTGCTTTAATTTGGAATGTTGTGCTAATATGGAAACAGACTTACAAATCTTTCTTTATTTAAGTAACCATAGCTGTTTGTACAGTTGCAGTTCTAATTATACCTTTGTCTACACTATTGGATTTAGTTTAGGTAGTATTATCTGGAGAGAATCAAGGGTAATTATTTAACTCAACTTTAGCCTAGTAATGGAAAGACACAAAGGGTAATACAAACTGTACGCATTTCTGCTGGTAGATTTATGTTCCAAATCTTGCAAACACTAGTGATTAAATAATAATTTAAGCAAGTAAAATCTTCTCCTGTAATAGAGTGACTTAGATTTGCATAGTGACTTATTATTTTAAAAATATTCCTACATTATTTAAAACGATTCTCTGGAACCTCTCATGCATCAGTAGAGAAGGTATGAGTTCAGCTTTTAATGTGAAAAAACAAAATAAAGGCCTGAAAAAGTTTCCTGGATTCATCCTCTTTCTCTGAGCGTTTCACGCATTTTATTTCTTCTATCGCATAAACCCACAATGCGCAGTTGTCCTGAGTACAATGAACATGAAAACCTGTGCCTGAAGTCCGTCTTTTGTCTAACTTTGGGTTGCTCTGCTCATGTACAAAATGTCATTTTGAATCTTTGTGGATTCCAGAGAAACCTGGCCAATTGGAATCCCTGCCTCATCTCCTTCCCCTTGGCTGAGTCAGGCCAGGCAGTGTTCTCCTGCACATGTGCTAATATTTCCTGTCCTGTGTTCTCCCCATTCTCAAGTTCCCCACTGCCATTTTAAAAAGTCCCATTTATGATTACAGGTGATTCATCCCAAAGGAGTGCAGTGGTCATAATATAAAATGGACTAGAAAGATGGAAAATATAAAGACAGTGTGAGCTAATTTCTCCAGTTTAAGCCTATGGTGCAGGGAGGTGCAAAAAGAGTAAACTCCTCTAGTCTGCAATCAATTATCTGGCACATAGATGACAAGCAAGGAACTAAACAGATGGAAAAAGAGGTGAATGGAGAGGACAAGCCACCTGATCCTAATTACACACACCTACACTTGGAAATCTCTTCGCCAGACATCTCGAATAGCTCAGGACAAGGTAGAAGAGAGTTCCCAGGGACCCAGTGTAAAAATGCAAGCCTCGGCAATGAACAAAGTGAGCATGTAAAAAGAAATGAGGAAATCCTTTTTTTTTGCCAGAGACACGCTGGAATAAAACATTTAAGCCTTTACTTTTATACTCCTATATGGTCCATAGACTTTGGCCTCTTCTAAGGGCTTAATTCATTTTAGATGCTGTTTTGGAAAGGCCATGCTGAAATGCTTTCAAAACACGACATCCATTATGTAAGAAGTAAATTCAGGGTGCATAATGTATTTAAGAATTATTTTATTAGAGCAGTTAGCAAGATCTATGTATTCCGCTGGGTCATTGGAGGAGATTAGAACTGCCATGTGGTCACAGGAAAAAATTACAGGAGGACAGCGACCTGGGAGGGAAGGCGGGCGCTCCCTTGGGTGTGTGCTGAATGCCAGGAGTGTTGCTCATAATTTCTCATGTGACTTTTGTGATTCTTCCAGGTATGTTTTACTTTTGTTTACAGCTGAGGAAATTGAGTTTCACAGAAGGTAAATAACTTTCCCAAGACAATACAGTAAAAGCTGATGAAGATTCAACTGTATTGTCTCAAAAGCCAGAATAATTCTCATTAGAACAAAGAGTTTTAATAAAAAGTGGAGGGGCAAGAAATGTGGAGCCTGAGCATTTTCCCCAGATAGGGCTCCAGAGCCTGCTTTTCTCTTATGGCAGGAGATGTGATCACAAAATAGTTTAAATGTTTAACTAAAAAATTGTTAAAGGAAAATCCCCCTCATAACACCCTCCCTCACTTTGAACATACTTATCTGATGGTCCTCTTTCAGAATGTCTTCAGTTGCATTTTAATAGCTGCCTTGATGCCTGAATCAATTAAAAACTCATTCATTTCCCTTTCATGGTCATTTTTACTTTGGGGAAGAGCCAGAAGTTGCACAGTTCCAGATCCGCTGAATAAGGTGGACAAGGACACAAAAATAATGCTTTTATTTGACAGAAATTGCCGTAAACATTTTGAATTGATTTAAGAGACCTAAATAGCCATGGAAAGACATTGATGAAACAGGACTTTCAGAGCTGCTTCAGAAAGTGGCAAAAATCATAGGCTAAATGTGTCCAGAGTGAACGGGAATATTTTGAGAAGACTGTCTTAGTCACTTTCCCTGTCATTGAGACAAAATGCAAGACACCCACAATTTAAAGGAAGTAAGGTTTATTTTGGCTCTTATTTTCTGTCCGTGACAGGCCTGGCAGAAGGGCCTGGTGGAGGAAAGTTGCTTATGTTGTGGCAGCCAGGAAGCAGGTGGAGGAGGGAGGAGCTGGGGAGGGAGGCACACCCTTCCAGGCCACACTACTTTGATCTGCCCGAAACCAGGCCCGGTGGGTGACTCCACTGCTCAGATCAGCGCCCCATGATCCAATTACTGTCCGAAAGCTTCATCCTAGTGAGCATGTATTAAATTTTCAAAGTGTTCTGTTGTTCTGAAAGTTCCTCCGTTGAAATTAGAATAGAATATTAAATTTCTGTCCCAAACTGGAAGATTTTAACCATACTAGTGAAGCTTACTTCACTGGTGAGGTCAGTGTTCATAATAATGTAAATTTTACATCCTTCGCTTTATGTTTTGTGAGTCACCTGAGAGATCTGAGAGTAACTGTATTTCCTGGAACTCTTATGGGAGCACAGAGTAAGGAGGAAAAGTGTGGCACGTGGCATCAAGGGACCTGACTGTGATTTCAAGGCTCCAAATTGCTGATAGTGTGGTCGCAGGCAAATTAATCTTGGCCTTGATTTCTTGAAATTGTGCTTGTGGATGATAATAATAGTTTGTAGCTTTAGTATGAGGCTCACAAAATTATTTAAGGTCTATATGTTATGAGTGCTTATAAACACTTTTTACTAATTTACCTGTATACACGTTAGGTAAATATTTAAAATACTTTGGAGTTAGTGAGATGTACAATCTGTCAATTACTGCTATATGGTTTTACAGCATCAAAATATAACAAAACCTTGGTTTGTGAGCATAACTGCCCTGGGAACCTTCTTGTAATCCAAAGCACTTGTATATCAAAGTGAATTCCCCCATAAGAAATAATGGATACTCAGGTGATTCATTCCATGACCCGAAAATATTCATATAAAAGTGATTAAAATACTGTAACCTAATACAAAAGAAGAAAGAAAGTGCAGAATATAAAGAAAAACCAACAAATTTCCCTGCACTTACCTTTGAAAACCTTTGTGGTTGGTGTGAGGGACATGAGAGAGAAGGGTCCTTGTGTAAGATGGTTTTCACTCTCGCTAATGGAATTGCTGTTATCTGATGGCTCCATGGAATCGTTTTCTCTTCCTGAAGCTTTAACAAGGACCCTATCCAAGGCCACTTGCTTTTGCCTCCTTTTGAGGATTGCGTGGAAATGTGACATTGCGCTGTCATTAACCGCACTCATCTCTCACACTGCTGCAACTTTATTCAGGTGGTGCTTTCTACGGAATTTTGCGGTTGCCCTCATTTCACACCTCTCCCTACTCTCGTCTGAAGTGGGAGATTCTTCCACCTCTTTCTCCTCCTCCTCTGCAGATGAGAGCTCCATAACCACTTGCTGTTGAGAGATAATCAATCACCCACAATCTGAAAGAGAGAGAGAGAGAGGCAGAGAGAGAGGGAGAAAGAGAAGGGCAGAGCGGGAGGCAGCAGCCATTGGCTCAGTTGTGATTATGCGACGGTAAAGGTGCTACTTACTGCTCATATTGCAAGACATTGCTTGTTCGCCAAGTTAAAATTTATTAGACATGTTCACTCGTCCTGCAGAACACTTGCAGACCAAGTTACTTGAAATACAAGGTTTTTCTGTATATTTAGTAACAGTTGCTATCTTGGTACCCGTCCATAGGTTTCACAAAGTGGCTGGGACACCACATTCCATCTACCCCCCACCCCGAGTTGACTTGAGGTGGAATCACTGCACTGTGAAGTCATCATGAAACAAATCATCCTGCTATTTCCAGAATCCATGTATTTCCCTTTGGAAACTAGAGCATAATCTCCCTATATAAAGTAGTTTTAGAAACGTGTTGGCTTAAACCTGCCATTTTCTCAGTTTTGTTATGTGTTCTGTTTCCTTCCTTTTTTTCTTATTCCTCTGATACATGTATTTATTTTGCCTTCTTCTGGGATATTTAAAAAAGTTTGACACTTCTACTTCAGTTTATTTTTAAAATTTTTCCTCATTGATTCACCACATTCCATCTACCCCCCACCCCGAGTTGACTTGAGGTGGAATCACTGCACTGTGAAGTCATCATGAAACAAATCATCCTGCTATTTCCAGAATCCATGTATTTCCCTTTGGAAACTAGAGCATAATCTCCCTATATAAAGTAGTTTTAGAAACGTGTTGGCTTAAACCTGCCATTTTCTCAGTTTTGTTATGTGTTCTGTTTCCTTCCTTTTTTTCTTATTCCTCTGATACATGTATTTATTTTGCCTTCTTCTGGGATATTTAAAAAAGTTTGACACTTCTACTTCAGTTTATTTTTAAAATTTTTTTCCTCATTGATTTTATTGGTACATTTTAGGTATACAGTGCAGTTACATTCATCATTGGGATCTTGTACCTTTACATGACAGGTCTTGGTTCTCATTTTTTCCCCTTGTCCCTGGCCTCCCTTCACCCCTCCTCCCTCCCCCTTTACAAACACTTCATTTCCATTTCTTCAGTTTCTCATATTTTTCTTTTCCCTTATTACTTCAGTTTATTTAAAATGTCTTTGAATACATTTCTCTCTACAGTTTACTTAGTGATTCTCTCATGCATCAACATATATATATATATATATGTCTCTCTATAATTTATATAAACATATATTTACATTTAACTATATATATATAATGTAACTGGCTACTGCTATGAATAATTTCACCATCTCAAATGTAGAGATCTTAGTTTCATTTAGGTCTCTACCTCCCCACTGAAAAAACATTTATTTTAAGTATGTTTACATACTATGAGCACACATCCCATATTGATTTAACATAAACCATATTAAAATAAAATGATTCAAGAAAATCATGAGACAAAGAACGGTTCACCATGTTCACTTCTGGTTGTGCTTATCCTGGTGTTCTTCTCTTTGTGAATGTTGTGGTCTGCTTATCTTACCACTGTTTCTAATGGAAAGCTTCTATTAATTCTCTTAGATTTAGCTCAGAATACCTTTATTTCATTTTCATCTTTGAAGGGAAGCTTTGCCAGAGTTGACAATTATTTTTTAGCACCCGAAGAACACACTATACTCCTTCCCTCTAGAGCGAATGGGGAAATCTGCTGTCATCTGGATTGAATCATGGCTCATGTGTCTTTTCTCTCTCGCTGGTTCCAAGATTATTTTTGTCTTTCTTCTTAAAATTTTAATTATGTTGTGTCTTGGCATAGATTTCATCCTACTTGAGCTTCCCCTAGCTTATTGAATCTGTAGGTTCACGCTTTTTTACCTCTTTTGGGGAAACTTCTAGACATTATTTTGTCCATTTTCTTTCAATTTGACACCCTTTTTTGCTGGAATTCTTGAACCTTGTTGACACAAATATTAAATCTTTTATTATTGTTCCCCAGATCTCTGAAGCACAGTTGATTTTTCCTTCCCTGTCTACTTCCTCCTTTGTTCATACTGAATAAATCCTGCTGATCTGTCTGATTCAATTCTCCCAGTTCTGTACTGTTGGCTTTATTGTTTAGCCCGTCCAGCATGCATTTAACTTTAGTTATTCTTTTTTTTTTGTACCGGGGATCGAACTTGTGTCCTTGAACTTGTGAGGCAGCCAGTGGCACCATTGAACTAAATCCCTGGAATCTTTAGTTATTCTTTTAGTTCCATACTTTCCACTCATTTTTTTCTTACAATTTTTACTATTTCTTTACTATCACTTGATAATTTCTTGGCAGGGGGGGGATTTGTAATTGAGTTTAGAAGCGTTTCTATGATGATTATTTAAAATAACATCTACTCCTCGCATCTGATTCAGCTCTTTGTAGCCCTCAGTCCATTGTCTTTTCTAAGTCAAGTTGTAGTTTTCCTGGTTGCTAGCACAAATGATCTTCTAAAAAATTTCATCCGGAACACTTTTGTTACTGTGTTAAGAGGCTCTTGATCTTACTTAAATATTCTGTTTGAGCACTTGGTAGCCTTGCTTTGGTTTATTCTGTGGGTTCAAGCTTATTTTTGAGCTTGAAGTGCAGTGAAACTGTAGTGTTCAGGATCCTTGTGATGCTGTTCTGATCAGCCTTCCTTCTCTGCCACAGTAGCTGGGCTCCTGCTCAGTACCTGCTGGCAACAACGGTAGGGTGGAGAGCACTCCCTTTGCCTGATGTCGCTGGTCAGCCTCTTGTAGGATGAAAGGCTGTAGAAGCCACTGGTTCTGAATCTCTTATGTCATCAGTGGAGGGCAAGGTACCTGGACTCACTGCCTCCGCTGCTGCTGTTCCTATTGTCAGTAGATGGTGTTGCCCAGGACCCCTTGGAGGGGTGGGAACTGTGTTGCCCTGGGGTTCGCTGCTCAGCGGGCAGGTAGGTCAGATCACCTGCAGGTTGTGGAGCAGGCACTGGCACCCCCCAACTTCCCAACCCTTTAGCCAGAGGAGCAGGTTTACTTGTTGGTCTGTTTTATCTGTGCCTGTGGGTGGTTGGGTTGCTGGCCTTTGCAAAGCCCAGACTGGAGCCTAAGGGAGGCAGAACAGTAACTCAGGAAACTACTGCACTGTTGTCCTCACATCCTGAGCCCTGCAGCCTCTCTGCTCCTTTCTCGCTGCCCTTCATGGTCTGTTGTAGTTAGTTGCCTGTTGAAGAAGTCTCACAGTTATTTTGTAAACTTAAATTAGGAAAACATGAGTCAAATATATCTTTGTCCAGAAGTACAAGTCTATTTAGTATGCCATTTTTGATAAGAAAAAGTGTTCATTTTATATTAAATTAATCTTTAATGCTTCAAACACCTTGCATAGTTTGGACCCATTTAAAATATGCAAATTATATTTATAAATGGGTAGAAAATAATTGAAAAACATACAATAAATATTAGTAATAATTATTTTTTGGTAGAATTTTTAAAAGCCTTCATATTTCTCTAGATTTTAAAGTCATTTTTACATTAAATTATATATTGATTGCATGATCTAAAAATAAAATTTCAGTCTTATCATTGAAGTGGTTCTTGAAAAAAATGAAAATGAGTGGAGAACTAAATATAATCACAGGAAATAAGACAAATTTTGACAAAAAAGGTTTAGAGTGAATAATATATTTGTGGTTTTTAAATCCTTGAAGAACTGTCAAAATAAAGAGGGATTAAACTTGCAACACACTTCTCCCAAAGGCAAAATTCAGAACAAGGACACAGATTACAGGGAAGGATCTTTTGGTGTAATTTAATAGAGAATTTCATGAGACAGATTTTGTTCGACGATGGCATGGCCGCTTGTCACGAGCACGGTAGAGGGGTTTGTGTGAAGGGAGGATCCTTCAAAGTGACATCGCATCTGTTTTGCCAAGCTCGTCCTGGAGTTCTAATTATGTACGATAATAGATGAGGATGCCTTGCTGAAACTGACTGCCAAGTGGAAAATACATTTGTCTTGTTGAGAGAAAGTTGAAATCGGAGAGCAAAGAGCTAATATGAATGCTTGTCTACTTGTCCTTCCTCTGAATGGACCATGTACTTTTGTGACACTTTCCTGCTATCAGTGATGGGATCTCATCTTCATTTTTGAGGTAATGCAGGGCAGACAAACCTTCAGTTTCTTTATTTCCTTCTCCCCATCGTGAGAGATCAATCAGTCAATCAATCAATCAATCAATCAATCAATCCAACATTTCTCATTGTGACACTTGGCTCTATCTTGCCCCCATCTTGATCCTTTTGGCAACTGCATGAGGATTCTGCTCAGTTACCAGTTTTACAGAGCATAAGAAGGCACTGTAGATTTCAGAGGTACAACAGAGAGGCAGGTAGTAGGACTGACTGGAAATGGTACCCTGTAAGGACGAGGGCCCTGAGTTCAGGTGTAGCCCATGTACCACTCTGAGTTATCTACCAAAGCCTCTCCCTAACCAAGCTACTGGAAGCTATCCCAGGCTATGAGGCCTTCAGTAGATGTTAGCTGAAGTGGTGAGCAGGTACAAGAGTCTGGGCAGACTTAGAGATTAACAGAGGGCTTTAGGACCTCTTGTGAAATGGACAAGAGACTGAATGAGAAATTTGGATTTAGTACTTTGTACAGAGCAACACCGGACAAAACCGTTTAGTGGTGAACCAGCTTTGGAAAGGAATTCTGTGTAGGAAATCAGATTTTTTGGTGCATCTCAAATAGAATTTTAACAACTCGATCTGCAGAGTTTTCCATTTTGCATCTGAGCAATTTAAAACATCTCCTCTGAGAGCGAGGCAAAGCCAAGACCATATTTCAGCATCAGTAGAATGAGCTGTAGGCCTCTGTTAGTTCAGAACATGAAAGGGGCTTTGAACGTAGACTTTGCCTCCATCAAATACAAATATTGAGTCTTGCTTTAAGAATGCATGAACCTTAAAATCCTTTAATTCTCAAGATGAGCACACAGCCTGCTCTATCTGCTGGGAGCTCCTGGGGATGCGGCTAACATGAGGGCCTACAGATGTGAAACCTACAGGGGAAACAGGCTTTTGCTGTACGTTCAGTTCTCACAGAATCTGGCTGTGTCCCTTCCTATGGTGTTGTGGGGCTTTATTCTTTTCTGTTTTCTGACAAATCTTAAAAGCTTTCTATTGACATATAATACACCCAGCCAATTCTTTACAAAGTGGACTTTTCCTCGTCATTTGCACTCTGTCCAAGAGAAAGCATTTACCTGGATGAGAATCATGTCACAGGCCCTTCCTCTCCCAGCCCTTTTTCCATCACATACTGGCTTTGAACTATAGATCATCAGAATTGTGCAATGTGTACTATTTGATATCCTGCCTTTTCTACTTTGCATTGTGTCTGTGAGATTTAGCTGTTGTTCACCTAGCTCTATGGAAATCCATTGCGTCAGTCGGCCATAGTCTATCTGAAATCATCCTGTTGAAGTACTTTGGATTTTTTTTTTCAATAAAGTGGCCACAGATGTTCCTACCTTGTCCTAAAGTGAGCTGTTTATGGGTTTCTGTTGAGTATATTCTTATGAGTGGAACCGCAGTATTCTAAGGTTAATTCAGTCTGAATTGTTTGTGTTTAAGTGCTCTCCACAATAGCTGAAAGTTATATATATAAAACGCAGATAACCTCTAGAAGAAAATGAGAAAGGAATTGAACAGGAACTTCACAAAAGATGGTCTCCAAACAGTCAACAAAAGAGGCTGAAGTTTATGAATCACCATGGAAACAGAAGTCTAAACTACAGGCAGTACCACTTAATACACATCTGATTTTCTAGTTGAAAGAGACATTTTACCCAAGGTTGAAAGCTCTATGAGGCAGCAGGAATTTCACACAGTACTGGTGGGAATACACCACTTCTACGGGTTATCTGTGTATTTTATACTTTCTATATCTAACTAGTCTATTAGACATATGCTTTTCAATATATTCCTATATTTAAAAATATATGCATTTCAAATATACTTGCCTGCTCAGTGGCACGCCTTCTTATTCTCTTAATAATGCTTTGTCTTGGACCTAAGTCCTTAATCCAATTTATCTCTTTTTATTTATGATGAGAGTTTACGTATGTGCAGAAGTGTCTGCTTACTCTTTGGTCATAAATACATTTTCCTGTGCTTTCTTGTTAACAATTTCACCGTGCACTCTTTTCACACGTAGGTCTCTCATTTACCTGGCATTGACTCTAGGGCCCAGTAGTAGGTAGAGTAAAGATTCACCTTGTCCTACTGGACTGTCAACATCTGGTACCATGCACAGAAGAGGCCACCTTCCCCCAGCTCTGCAGGGACTCCTTTGAGCTAAACCAAGTGACCAAATACTTTTGTGTTGGTTTAGGAGATGTCTGTTTTATTCCATTACTCTATCTCCCTTCAGCCTCTTACAAATAGTATTACAGACACAGATAAAATCTGAAATCTCCACATCAACTAGTTCCTAAGCTTCCCTTTTCAGAGGTAACCGTGATCTTCAGCTTCATTCTCATGGATATTTGTATATTTACCATACATTTAAATTATTTCAAATTTTTAATAAGTGGCGATTGGCTGTTTCATATTGGTATAATTTTTGAGATTTAGCGGACGTTTTACATGATTTTTTCATTCATTTACATTTTAATTAATATATCACAGTGAATAGTCATGACATTTATTTGTTGTTTAGCTTTCCCTTCCCGATGAACAATTAATATGTTTTGACTTTTTATTTGGCTATTGTAAATAGTGCTGTACTAACAATTCTCTTGTGCATCCCATCATGTATGAGCTTTCTCAAGAGTAGAGATGTAGACATAGAAATGTCTGGTTGAAGGGCCAGGGTTTTAGCTCAATGGTACTGTGACTGCCTTGGAACTGCAAGGTCCTGAGTGTGATCCCCGGAGGGCGGGGGAAAGTCTGGTTGAGAAGTATTTGCTCCTTCAACTTTTTTATGTCTTGTAAAATGTTCTCCAGTTAGTCATACTAATAGCATAACATGAAGCTTCCCATGGTCACATCTTCACCAGTGCTTGTTTTTGTTAAATTATCTTAATTTTGTTCTTATCGGACATGTGTGAAATTAAACCTTGTTCTTATTGTAAGTGGCATTTCCCTGTTTAAAAGTGACCATTAGTAGGTCTTCATATATTTGCCAATCATTAGGATTTTTTCTTTGAATTATGGGTTTAAATATGTCTTCTATTCTCTTACGAAGCTGTCTCAGTTTGAAGGTACTGAAGTATAAATGAACGTTCATTTTGAAATGTAGGTTTGGCGATTTTTGCAAGTATTTTGTTTAGAACTGCACAGTGGAGATAAGAGAACAGCCTTTTATTTAAACATGGTTATGTCCGTTACAGTAATTATCTTGTTAGTAGAGTTTTGTTTTTCAGTTTAATTATTATCTTCATATTTCAAATACTTTAATTATTTCTGTGTGATTTTTGAAATTTGTTTTTGCTTAATAATTTGTTTTTAAAATTGAACAGTATCCCTTGATTTGCCCCTTAAGTGAATTTTTATTGTTTGCAAGGGACAGTTATGAAAACAATTTGGTACTATAATGTAAGCCACGTATAAATATGTGACACTTCCCCAGCTACCTGCTTCTACATCCTTCTTTATCGTTGGAAGGGATAGGCAGCTGTAGACTTCTAAAAGATCCTGGTCCATAGAGAAGAAACCTCCAGGTAGTCGAATGGGGTCAGAATTTGGAGTCACTGTGCTGTGTTGACACAACCTGCACACACTGCCTGCCATTTGTTGACTTTTAATCTTGGATAATGACTTAGCTTTCCCACAACTGGAACAAAAATATCTGACACTTGCAACTTAAAGGAGGAAAGGTAATTATCCCTCGAACTGTCAGAGGGTTCAGCCTGTGAATTCAGCTGGGCTTGAGGCAGAAGCATCACAGTGGAAGGGAGAACAGAAGAGCCAGGGAGGGAGGTGACAGTGACCAAAGATAGTCCCCAGGGTCACTCCCCATGACCTATTTCCACTTGCTAGGCCCCAGCTCTTAATAGTCTGTTTTGCTATGAACTCATGACTGTGTTAACCCACTGACAAGGTGAGTATCCCCCTGATCCAAGCAGCTCTCTGGGAGCCCCTTCACCTGGTCAAGCTGACAGTCAAGATGAACGGATGCAAGTAGAAATTTTTAAGAGCAGAAGAAACAGACCAAAACATCATATGAGGGCCGTATAAGGTGGTACCCTGGTGTACAGCAAATACGGTTTCTGTGTGCATCCCTTCCTTGGCAACACCTACCCCTGCTGGGTGAGTCTGCAAACTTCTCTAGGCCTTCTTGCCCTCTCCTCCACAGCAGTGGGAATAATATTTGTCATAATTAAAAGCAATAACCAAGCCTAGGGAAGTATATTTAAGACCAAAAACTATTCAAGTTTAAGAACTTTTTCTGATCAAAATTAGCATGACTATTACTCTATTCTATCCAGCTTTATTTTTCTACGTACTTTTTATTGCTACTGAAATATATCTAAATTACAGGATATTTCTATGTCTTTCTGCCAGAAAGCAGGGATATTTTTACTGCCAGAGCCTGTTGGCACACAATAGACGTTCAACATAAATTTACAGAAGGAATGAAAAGAAGGTATTTTTAATTACCATGTTTTTTTCTATTGAACGAACTGAACTATTTCCTCATTTTACTCACTGATAATGTCAACTCTTCCTTCTCCAAGACTAATACACACCCTTCTTCCTTTATTAGGCTGTTAGATTCACTAATTTCTACATTTATTCAGTACACATCAAGCTGATGTTGCAAGATTCTCTAACTTCCCCTTTACTCTTGTGATGCCAGCCACTCTGGGAGATTTTTTAAGCAGCATCAGGCAATCACACAGGCACAAAAGCCATGCTGCATATCTTATCATGACCAACTACCCACTGACATGAACAGCTTGATTGGAGAATTAAATATGGCAACCTTAACATTTAACTGCATAAGGACGGCACTGTTATTTGTTGGTTTGAGTGCAGAGGTTTACTCTCCCTCTTCTGTCTCCAGTATTATCGTTATCAGTTCCAAGCCATTTCCAATTCTAGGCTTTTACTGGTTCACAGTATCTTTTGCTAGCTCAGTAACCTTTTCGATAATTACAGCAAATGTTATTGAGCATTGCAACCAATGGCCTTTTTAATCACCACTATAATTCTTATATTGAATATTACTTAGAGAGCATTTTATCTTTTATCTGCAAAGAACTGCAACTTCATAAATACCCTCTTGGAAAGATTTTCCATGTAAATAAGATAACATGGTATGTCAATAAACTTATGGTGAAATCAGCACCAATATTTTCTGAGAGGAAAAAATTAAATAAACACATAAAAATTGCCATTAAAAGGAGGATGATTCACTTCTCCTGAAGCACAAGATGACATTTCCTACCTCATAATATTGCTTTGGTTTATTATTTGTTGAAGCACTTCCCTGAATCTCTAAATGCTCTTTTTCCTCATCATAGCAGAGACTGTCTCCTAGACCTTGATGTTTCAGCACATATCCTACCTCCTCCATCAAATTTTCTTCAATATTTGAAATGAAAGTATTCCCCTTTCCAAAATTGCTCTTCCTATACTTTAAAAATGTTTTCCATTGAATAATATTTTCTGAGCAAGAATATATCGGAAACTCATGTTGGCTACATGAATGTTGTACATTTCAACCACAGCATCATGAGTTTCTGAGGAACCCACAATGGCAATGACCAGATTATCAAATCATAAAATGACCATGGGGATTTACTTGTGATACAGATTCCTGATCACGAGGTGATTACATGGTGCTTCCATCTCCTGTCACTCTCCAAAATGCATTGGAGCTTTAGCATATGGGAGCTTTATTGACCCATGAGCTGTAACTTAATTAACTGTGCCCTTTAGTTGGCTGGTTGCATAATGTGGAGTCAGATGTTATGTTGTCCTGTGTACCCCCTGGATGTGAGAACTATGTAAGTTCTCTGGGTTGTATGTCCAGGACCTTATTATTGAGCCAAGGTCACAGAAGCCCATATCACCAGTCATAGAAGATGTCTGCAGACTATTGCAAGTGAATATTTCACGGGTGTAAAAAATAAACTTTGGCACCTGTCCTTAGGTTCCTTATGCCCTTCCTAGGCCTTTCTTTTAGTTCCTCTCTCCCAATGCTAATGTGAAGATTTCCTGATTGTTCTTTGGTTGTGTTCCCTGTCTGTGATAGATTGAATCATTACCTACATTTCACTTCTTTCTCATTATAGAAATTACACAGCCACACTCTTTGTCCCAGAGCATTATTGTGTCTCTCACTAAAGCTTCTTGCTCCATTGATGCCGAGTTTTTCCATGTAATATGCTCTGCCTTATGTAGTGCTCCTCAGTTTGATGAAGGTAATTCAACATGCCCATGTGGCTTGTGTTGTCCTTTCACTCTTAAGAAATTTCATGAGCAGAACCTGCCTGCTCTTCCAGTGTGGGCCGAGGTAACCCACTGGACCTCTGGAGTCCATGCTTGGCGCTTTCAAAGTGAGCCAAACTTTTGCTGCTCTGTAGACAAATGAGCATGAAAATCAATCTTTCAGTTTTAAATCACTGATACTTTGAGGTTGATTGTTATGCCACAACATATTGACAAATATATCTCCCTACTTCTCAGAAGTTGTAGCCCAGCGGGTTCATGTCCTGGTCTCTATTTTCTCTGTGTCCACTGGCTTTAAAGTTTCTTATGCTCTATACCTTTCCTCCTACAACTTGTCTTCAGAATTTCTGCCTTATTTTTCATATCTACCCTATTTACCCAGAATGTCATTCCTACTCATTTTTTCCCAATTTGTTTTTCATCCTCTTGTTCTTAGCTTATGAGTCAGTTACTCAATAATGTTTTTCCCACCCAAAAAGTAAAATGTATTTGTGGTGAGTGTTGGTTGTGAGCACCCCTCCTATATACTTATTATGGGTGCCACAGCTGTATGAGTATTTGATTAGTGAACATCTTCTTCATTAGTTTGGTGCTTATGAGGTCCAAAGCTATAGTTTCTTGCTCTTTATCTCTAGTATTGAGCATGGCATCGAGTAGAGAAAAAGAGATCAGTTAACATTTGCCAAACAGAATTGTAAGGTTATGCTCCCTGGTAGGCATCCTGTCTCATTTATGTCTGTGCTCAGCTTCATTGTTGGGATAAGATCAAGACTTGATTTGACATTGGAGACTTTTTTGAGACAATGTCTCACCATGTAGTTGAGGCTAGCCTTGAATTCACTATGTACCCCAGGTTGGCCTCAAGCTTGCGACCTCAGCCTCCTAAGTGCTGAGATTACAGGTGCACACCAGGTGCACACACTTGCGTTGTAAGTTTTCCCTACCAGGTGATTCCTAATGCTGAATTTATCACCACTCATCAAATAATTACTACATTCTATGAGTGCGTTGTACTTTAAATGACTACGGATATACAGGGCTTTTGAAGTACTATGAGAAATAAAAGATATCAGATGCAGAATAGCTGTCTCTTAAAGCCCAACTCTCCTTTAGTTAGCAAAGAAAACTTTAGTCAAGTCATTTAGTTTTCCAAGGTTTCACCTCCTCATCTGTGAAAAAAAAAAAAAGAACAATGCAGCTTATATCTCAAGGCCATTGGTAGTATTTAGTAGGATGAAATGCAAATGGAAAAACAATGAGCTGTGAAATATAGTCCAGTCAGAGCTACCAGACGTAGTCTAGTGTGGTCTGGTGTAAAGATAGCCTTTGTCAAATTTTATTAGACTATTTCAAGTCCATTTTAAGAATGGTAGAATCTTGTTTTTGATAACTGTTTGTTTTCTTGAAAACAGAAACAAGCAGCCTCAGCATGACCATCTAAAAAAAGATGATTTTAGACTAAGAGACTGTTTGCGAGAATGAGTATGATCACCAGGGCTGGGAAAGTGCAGGAAAGGAGAGCAAATTGACATTTCAAGGAGCTGCTCTCTGGCTCACAGGATTCACACTGAGGGATACCAATGGGAGGCTGCAGCTTAAGTCTCCCCACTAAGCTTTTTAAGAACTTTTCTCATCCTCTCTTGGACTCAGTACCCAGAACAAAAGTTGCCGCTCAAGTTACTGAAGATTATTTTCTGCTCTGACTTGGAAGAAGGCTTAGAATGCCAAGTTTAATCATCTCTTTGGCAGCTAGTCCACAAGCTTCCCCATTAATCTTTAATGTCATTAATTGGCTGTGTGTGTGATGACAAGGAAAGGAGGTAAACACAGTTCACAAATCAATTGAATTCTCTTCTGAGCCAGCATTTAGTTTTCAGGGCAGATAGAGACAATTACAACCATTATACGGGCTAGACTTCCAGTGCCTGGCTGATAAGATTATTAAACCCCCCAAATACTCAGACAACTATCTCTGCTTGCACATGTGTATATTGTCTCTGGAGTTCCCTGCGAAACTGTCTCGTGGTTTGGTATGGATCAGGGATGAGGAAGCCAGTGTTGTAGGGTCACAGGTTATCCCCCACCCATTTGTTTCTACTCATGTTGATTTTACCTCTATGGTCTATTAAACCCAAAATCTCTAGGGACATCTGATCCTGGGTATGATCCAAATATGGTTTTCTAAACTCCCATTCCAAACAGACTCCACGAGGAATGATTGGATTTTGGTTAGCTGCTGTGCCTTCGTCGATGGTGGGATGTAACTCTGGAACAGACTAGTGGTCCACAGAGTGGGGCACAGGACCGGCAGGGTCAGAATCCCCTGAAATCTCATTAGAAAAGCAACTCTTTGGGTCTTGCCTGAAATTACTGACTTAGAAACTCAAAAGATGGGGACTAGGTTTTGTGTTTTAAAGAATTTTCCAGAGGAAAGGGCTAATGTTTGGGACCCACTACTGTGGATCAAGAATAGGTCCACTTAATATGAGTGGTTTTCTTCACTGAGAGCTCAGCTTGGTCAGGAAAAGTGTAAGAGGTGACTTGCTTTAATGGAGTGACTCCACTTGACTTCCTGATAAAATGTTATGAGAAGTAAATTGCTTTTTCTGGGCGTCGCATGCCTCTGTGATATTGCCCTTTAGCAGCTTCTGACCTTTGGCAGCAGGAATGGTCACTTCAACTTCTTCAATTTCTTATGTCATTCTTAGTTTACAGAGGTAAATAATTAGGACCACAGGGCTAGCCTCTAAGGAAGGAAGAAGCAGAGGGAAAGTTGTACTGTGTACAGAAGATAATTCTCCAGGATGGCAAATGGCACTTTGCTCAGGAACGGGGAAGGAGTTAGTGTCACTCTTGAAGTGTAAGATCTCCAGGTCTGTTTGAGAGGCCACAAAGATGCTATAAATATTGCTTTGCTGACTCATAGCAGAGAACAGAAAGAAATGGAGGTATAGCTCTCTGCCTCACAGGTCTTAACACCCGTGTCTCATTCTTCTCTGTGGTTCCCATCTGGCCACTCCTTCTGGAAGGAGGCAGATAGGAAGTCCAAGAGAGCCAGCTCTTCCTTCTGATAGAGAAACCCAAGACTCCATTTACCTCCATGTTCTAACAGTTTTCCCTGAAATCCTTTATGAGGTTTGCTAAGTTGTCTTCACATTTCAATCTTGGGATATATCTCAGGACTCAAAGCCAATGCCACATTTATAATCAGAGAGCAGCAATCCTTGACCAGCCTTGGCCCAGACTTATGTTTCAGATTCAGGCCCCCAACAGCAGGGACAGGTGCCACATAATTCTCTTTATTAGATGTTGATGATGGAGAAGATTGGACACAGAAGTTAATTTCTGTATTTATTCCAGGCATATTATTACTATTCCTGGGACCCAACACTGCTGGGGGTGGAGTGTTGGGGTTCCATGACAGATGGCTAAATAGGATAAGTTAGTAGCAAACGAGACTAAGTCTTCTTTGAACATTCTTTTATATGCCACTAAATTTAGAATATTGAAATTTTCTTTCTTATCCCCTCCCTAATCCCACCTTCCCTCAGTTCTTGCTCTTTCTTTCTTCCTTTTCCTATTTATTCTTCTTATAAATGAAAAATCCTTCCATGGACATGATTGGATATAGATGAGGCCTCTTTATAAACTTTCAGGAAAATATATTGCTCTTCCCTTGTATTTGTATGTCTTATAAATATTTCTTCATAGAGTATGAAAGATCATTTTTGAGCATAAATCAAATGACAGATTCTTTCATTATAGAGAAGGGCTAAAACAAATTGTGTGTGTGTGTGTGTGTGTGTGTGTGTGTGTGTGATATCTGCTGTTATATAAATAACATAACAGTGTCCTTGATGTGCATTGTCCTATGGTAGTTGATGGTAGTTCTGTTATGATTTGTATCTAGATGTCTCCCCAAAGCCTCATGTGGCCATGGGTAGAGCTTTTTAGAGGTGGCTGGATCTAGAGTACTACTGAGATTAGGTGTGTGATAGTGGAATTAAGAGTGTGTGATTACTGAATTAGTCCACTTATTGGTTTGGCATAGTTCTGGGTGTGGACAATGAGAAGGCTCATTGGGTATGGGTGTGGGTATCCTGGAAGGAATATAAGGGGGAGGCAGGCTGCTGCTGAGGCTACCGCTCCAATACGTTGGCTGTTTTGCTACCTTCTGCCTGCCCTGACGTGTTGAAAGCCCCCTAGGAGGGGCCTGAATCTGTAAATAGTACCTAAAACTGTAGTATACTTTTCCTACACATATGATAAAGTTTAATGTATAAAGCAGGTACAGTAAGATATTTTAAAATAATAATAAAACCATTGTAACTATATACTATAATCAGAGTGACTTAAAACATTATTTATGGAGTTTTCTAGTTGATGTTTTCAGACCAGGGGAGAACATGGGTATCCAAGAGTAAAGAATGGAAATTACAGAGGGAAGAAAGCTGTATGTTATGTGCTTCTGTTTTTTCTTCTTATTATTTGTATAAATATCAATCCACCCTTTGAATTTCCATGGAAGTTAACAACTTCAAATGGGAGTTTTTCTATGTACTTGTTTTTGCTTGTAGGGGAAGCCTCTCTAAGCTAATTATGCTTGATTTTCCAAGAGAATAATGTGTGCTCAGTCTGGGATAATTAGGCAGTCAATTAACCTTTAAAAAAAAGCAAAACAGCTTTATAGTGGCTTTATCTCCTTCATTAGGTTAGTTTGGCTCCTCTTAACTGGCATTGTTAATATTGCTGGTTTGCATATTGTCTCCCATGGTATTTAGCAGTATGACTTGTAATGAAAGCACATTTTCGAGTACACTGGAATTGACTTTATGGGACAGGCTATATCACAAGCACAGATTTTTCCTGTGGGCTATGGCCCCATCTTCATATTTACTATAAGGCACTTAAAGGTACAATTTAAGGTGGGAAAAGCTTTCTGAGTAATCATTTCTTAATAATTATCTTAGGAATAATTTGGAAAGGATAACTTGCAGTATTTCAATAATGTAAAGTAAGCTATTTCTGGAAATGTTAATGGAAAGCAAGCTCCTCGGAGACTGCAGAGTTAAAAGATCTGTAAGAGCGTCTATTAATTGTGGCCCAAAGCCCTCTTTCCTTTATTAGGCAACACAGTTATAAAGCAAGATAATGCTCCATTCAGGTTTTGTAGCACTACTCTCTCCAGACACTGGGATCTCAGCACGGAATTCAAGCATTACTAAAAGCAGATGTCTCACAAGTGGAATGACTCTATCTACACACCGACTATACCTGTATGTAATTTCCTGTGGCTTAATGAAGGGATAGGCAACAAATACTTAAAATCAAGTTAATGGTATGCCATACTCAAACATTTCAGTATCAAAGCAACTAAAATAATGATATTTCTCAAATCCATCTCTTTTTTTCCTGCTATTTAGCAAAGAAAAACACATTCCACCGTATTTGTGCAGGATTCATAGACTGAGATCTGTACTACTGCTTTGATGTGCACCTGCTCACTCTTGGCAGGACTGAAGTGTTCTCAGACTCAATCCTCAGTCTGCTCGACACCTCCTCCCATTCCATCCAGCTGATCCTTTGAATTCTCTCCACTGGAGCCCTGTGTCTGAGATGCACTGTTAAGTGTGCATGACTGGTATTGTCTTTTTGCAGTGTTTCCCTCATACTCAAACTTGTGTTAAGACACCACTTTTCACAACCTTGGCGCTTCAAAGGCCTGGGTTATTTTTTCTTTTGTTTGCCTGGAAGCAGGCATATATTCTGCTCTGTGCCTGGGTGTTTCTGACCTTGGGTGCTTTGCATTTTGGCTCTAATACATCATCAAATTCACAGGTGATAAATAACAGGGGAATTTTTATACAGTGCTTCCTGTCCTAAATGGGTCTTGCTTGTCTCAGAAAAATGCACCAAGTACTCATTTGGTGGTTTAACCCTATACTGAAGCGTGCATTATGGTTTCATAGACAGCCTGCAACAACCCTCAATTTCCTCTTAGCTGTGAAGGCAGAAAGCAGAAAGGGTCAGCCTGTTCTACTCCTCTACTTCTCCACCTGTTTTAGCAACAAAGAACTGTGAATACTCCTCTGTACACACTTCTGTGTGATATTTGCCTTTATAAAGGGTAAGCTTTCCAAGGGAGCTCCTTTGGAATCAACTAATATTTGTACTTCCCTTCTACATAGATCCGCCAAAGACATGTTATAAATTAATTAGAGGTTTGTTATTTGAAAACGTTATGATGAGTTTGCCAGCAAGTGCATTGCCTAATCTAGCAGCAGAGACATCAATGGTTGTACATGTGTGAAATTAAGTTGATTGGGCCAGTGCCTGCCTGCTTATTTTTATCTTTAGACAACATTCCTTATCCCATGACACATTAATGGCCTCCATCAAGGGCTTACTATAATATAAGTGAAACTGTCAGCATCCCTTTGATGCTTTCTCAAATGCTCTGTTAGCAGGGATCATCAGAAAGTCAGATTTAATAGCCTACAAGATTGATTCTAAGCAAGTGAAATTGGACTGAAAAAAAGGTTCTAATTGTGTCTGAAAAGAATAAATGTGTTGTGGGCAGATGCAGATTTTCCTGGGAGAAAAGCCTCGGAGTGCCACACAGAGGGCCCTTACAGCACCTGCCATAGAAACACATACGGGTGCATGGTGTGTAGCAGAAGGAAGAGATGTTCAGGACCAGGATGAACGGCAAGAACATCTGCCCATCAAGCACTATAGAGAAGCAGTGAATTTGAAGGCTTCCTTAAACTATCATTTTTTATTATGTGAAAAACAAATACGTTTCACCTTGGTGGTTTTTGAATAAAGAAGAAGACACTAGAGGAGAAAAATTACCTAGAAATCTGCGCCACTGAGATGTTAGACCCATCTTCATACAGTCCTCTGTGCACGTATTTAACATCTGCATTTTGTGGGTGCTGAAGGGCTGCTAAGAAGATGGACTGAGAACGAGGCTCAGTGAGGAAGTGGGGGCCTAGTATGTGCGAAGTCCTGGGACTGATCCCCAGGACCACAAAAAGCCAGAACTCTGCTGTGAAGGAGTTTAGAGGCTACTGAGGAAAAAGAAGAATACAAAGCAAACTTAACCATACATATAAATACATGAGGAAGATAACTTAGAGAATCCAGTAGATGCTATGTCAGCTTTAACTCAAAGAACACAGGCAATAAATGCTACAGAGATAAGATGATACCATAAAGAGAAACTGATACTAAAGGAAGGACTTAGATGTCACTGACCTTAACTTCTAAGGAAGAAATTACAGCCCTTTGTATGATTCTGTAAATGCTCCTTGCACCCTGCTCATACTCAAATACATTAATGTTGAAGTTTAATTTGTCAGGTGATGTTTACAACTTATCACAGTCTATAGCATCCCGATGTGTTCATTGATTTTTTGGGGGGGCAGAAAGGACCGGCTCAGACTTGAGCATGCTGATAATTCTCCAGGAGGAGTTGGTATAGCATAAAATCTGGGTACCAAGACACAGCCTAACCCTGATCATTTGGGACAGAAGTACAAATGGAGCTCCATAGTCCATATGTGTAATTATAGAAAGCGATGCATTGCACTAACAAATATGGCCAGTATGCTTCAGGTAGGAGGAAATATGTGCACAACTGTTTGTATTTAACCCAGAGTTGACAAACCTTTAAATGAAAATAGATTAAATTATTGTATACATCTGGGAGTTGTTTTGATGGACCAGTGATGTTTGCACAAGCAATTGTTTTATTTTGCAAAATGTTCTTCAGCAGACATACATGGCTTAGGTGACTACCACATTAATTTGTTAAAAAAAAACCCCTCTGGAATAAAGAATTGAAACCAAAGATATTGGGTTCTAGGCATCATCACAACGCTGTAGCTCATTTTGCAAGAAGCCATTGCATTTATATGTGAGAAGACAGATGCGACAAGTTAGTTATTGTGTCTTTCCTCTTGCCCAATCCTCCTGCCCGTCAAATATTCATACTGTAAAATAGTCCATCTCCAACTTCAGGAGGGATGTAACCAAGGACTTTTATACCATTTATGGAATCCTTTTTGTTGAGTGCATAGGACAAGAGATGTGGAAAAGCATCTTCCTAGGGCCTGACTGTGTAAGTCATGCATGGGCAGATCTCTTAGAGTTATGGGTCGATCTTTGCAAATTCTGATTGTCAAATTCAAAGTGACAGCAGTGAGTATGGTTTTAATAAGTGTGTTTTGGAGTGTATATTGAGAAGTATCCAGTTTTCCTTGAACCCTTCTGCATAATGAATAATCTAGTTCAGAGGAGTAGGGGTGACGTGTCTGCACGAAGGTAAGGACATGAGCCTTTGGATGTTTCTTGGGGGGAGAAGTAGAAATGAGCCAGGTGGGGCATATTTAGAACATTCCTGGCCTAGCAGAAAGAAACTACAAAGCACAGAATTAGCCTGATGATGTGTCCATGCACACACATGTGTTTCAGTATGGCTGGGTGCAGGAGGAAGAGCTGGAGAAAAAGATGAAGGCTAATGTCATGCAAGTGAGAGATGATGGATCTTGAAGTAACACAGAGGTGGGGAAATGCAGCAGTAGGACAGACTGAGAGGTGCTAGACAGCAGGGGCCCGGGGTTTTGGTTGGAAAAGTTCCTTGCGCACCATGCTCTGGCCTCTGGTGAAAGCAGTATGGGCTTAGCAAAACTATACTTAACAGATGTCTAAGTGCATAAAATGTGACCTTGCTCTAAACCCTTGCATAAGTTCCAATGTGATTCAATTTGTTAATCAGGAGAATGTGTGTTCCATTCTCAGGATAGACCCTGGCCATGAATGGAATTTTTCAAAAGCAGCAGAACCACCTACCAGGCAGCCTTCACATGCTGCTTTTGAGATGAAACATTAATAACCTCCTGGAATCATTCATTATAAGAATTGAGTAAAGAAAAGATAATTAAATCTTGAAGCGATGGCCTTGCTGATACCTGTGATTCAGAGTGATTAAATCAGCTGGTCAAGGATGTAGGAAGGGCTGTCACCTCCCCAGAGGGAAGCTCTACTCTGCCCCACCTGCCTGCATGCTTAGTGTAGGGTGCCTTTCTGGACATATGGAGGGGACAGTCACACTTGGAACCGAGACAGTAAGTAAGCTTTTGACCATCATGTGGCACAATGGCTGATAGCCTGGGCTTCAAGCAGCACACGTGGCTGGCGGGTCCCTCTGGAGCTCTTGAAAAATTCATTCTCTTTTCATTTCTCTCTCACTGCATCTCATTTGGCTGATTTTCTTTGCTTTTTAAAAATCTGAAGTATATCCTAGGCAAGTTGAGAATTGCATAACCATAGTGCCTATGATTCAGAATACAAAAACAGGAAAGGAAAGGAAACAGCAGGATGGTAAAAGCAAGGCTACTGAAAAGAATCACCCATTAAAACTTGATATCCTTCTCCTAGAGTCTTTCCTGTCTATGCCAAAGAGTTTTATAAAGACTTGAACAGCTTGACTTTCTTGTATTCCATAAACCCCAAATGAGATGGATCCCTTGGAAGATCAGAATGGTCCTTTGTGTAGTTGACTGTAAAGAAGGAAGGAAGGAAGGCATTTTTTTTACCAGGAGGTTTTTCTTGCTGTCTCCCTGGGAAATTTGTAGATACAGAAGAGGGAAAGAGCATTCTCTTCCTTGTTTGCCAAAGACCTTCTTTATTATTTCAACATGATGAATCTGCTTGGACAGATCCCTGTCACTATTCATATCAAGCCCTTTAGGGCTGGATGCATATTATAATAACATCCTTCCCTGGAGAAGCTCAGAAGAAAGTCATACGTGACTTAATGAGGGGGGCACATTCTAAGAAATTGATGAGTGATTTTATTGTAGTGTGGACATCAGAGAGTGCACTAACACATATCCAGCCTGCTACACACTCAGACACTAGGGTGTATTAGAGCCTGTTGTTCCTGATACCGTGAAGGACCCAAGAACAAACTTAAGGTTGGTCAAGAATAAGAGAAAATGGTGCAATCAAAAGTCACAATAAACATAAGATCCATGAGGCTGGCACCAACATTACATGACAGATTGTTGTATTTTAAGAAGTTAAATAATTAAACTCTTTATAAAACAAGCAGGAGTACATTGTAGAAAAGAACAATAGAAAGTATAGTGTAGGATAGCACATTAACCAGGGACATAGTCATTTTCTGTCATTCTCAAGTATTGTGTACCTTACACCATTGTCTGTGCCACACTCATACGTGACCTGCAATGCAGTGGGTCTTTTTTTTTTTTCAGCTTTGAGTTTATTGGTACATTTTAGGGATACAGTACAGTTACATTCATTGTTGAGATCTTGTACCTCTACATGACAAGTCTTGGTTCTCATTTTTCCCCCCTGTGCCTGCCCTCTCTTCACCCCCTCCTCGCCTCCCCATCTACAACCACTTTATTTCCATCTTTTCATTATCTCACATATTTTTCTTTTCCCTTTTAACCCTTCCCCTACCCATCCCACCTTCCCTACACCTTTAGCCCCTTTCTTCCTATTTCTCAGTGTCAGTAATCTTATTAGGATCTTATGCATTGTTGCAGATTATTCACACCAGAGAAACTATTCGGTATTTACACATGCGTGACTTATTTATTTCACTTAGGAGTATATCTTCAATATGTATCCATTTTCCTATGAATGAATCTATTTCTCATTCTTTATGGCTGAGTAATATTCCATTTTATAGAAAAACCACATCTTCTTTATCCAGTTTCCAACTGATAGGCAAATAGGCTATTTCCAAGTTTTAGCTATTACAAACTGTGCCGCTATAAACATGGGTGTGCATGATTCTCTGTGATATGATTCTTTAAGTTCTTTTGGAAAGATACCCAGCAGAGGGATGGCTGGGTCAAATGGAACCTCCAGTCCAAGCTCTTTGAGGTATCTCCATATTGATTTCCATAGTGATTGCACCAGTCTGCACTCCCACCAACAATGGAAAAGTGTTCCTTTCTGCCCACAACCCTGCCAACATTTGTTATTGTGTGGTTTCTTGATAGCAGCCATTCTCTGTGGGGTGAGGTGGAATCTCAGTGTTGTTTTCATCTGCATCTCTCAAATGACCAGTGATGTGGAACATTTTTTCATGTATTTACTTGCTGCTTTGACTTCTTTAATAAATGTCTATTCATTTAGGATGCCCATTTTTGAATCGGGTCTTTATATTTCGGGGGGCTGATTGTTTTGAGTTCTTTATATATTCTTGATAATAGTTTTTTGTCTGAGGAACAGCTGGTAAAAAGTTTTTCCCACATTGTAGGTTGTCTGTTATCTCTGCTGATGGTTTCTTTTGAAGTACAGAAACTTTTTAATAAGATGAGATCCCAGTTGTTGATTCTATCTGCTAGTTCCCGTGCTACTGAGGATTTGTTCATAAAGTGTTTTCCTATGTCAGTCTTCCAGAGTTCTGCCTAATTTACCTTCCAGCAAGTTTAATGTTTCTGTTTTAATATTTAGATCTTTAATCCATTTGGATTTTAATTTAGTGCATGGTGAAAGATAAGGGTCTGGTTTTAATCTGTGGCAGGTTGAAATCCAGTTTTTCCAACACCATTTATTAAAGAGGCTATCTTTCCTCCACTGAGGATGGTCAGCTCCTTTGTCAAAGATGAGGTAGCTGAGTACATCTGGGTTTGTTCTTGTGTCTTCCAGTCTGTTCCACTGATCCTCAGGCCTGTTTCTTTGCCAGTACCATGCTGTTTTTATCACAGTGGCTTTGTAATATAGTTTCAAAGTGGGTATTGTTATAGCTGGTGCCATGTGTCTGTTGCCTAATTTTGCTTTTGCCGTTCTAGGTCTCTTATGGTTCCAAATGAATTTTTGGATTCTTTTTTCTAGTTCTGTGAAATATAGTGTTGGAATTTCAATTGGCATTGCATTGAATGTATATAGCAGTTTTGGTAGTATGGCCATTTTCACTATGTTGATTCTTCCTACCCAGGAGCAGGGGATATCTTTCCATTTTTTTATATCATATATCCTCTTCAATTTCTTTTTTCAGAGTGCTGTAGTTTTCAGTGTAGAGATGTTTTGCTTCTTTTGTTAGATTGATTCCTAGATACTTCATTTTTTTGGATGCTATTGTAAAAGGAATTTTTTTCCCTTATTTCTCTCTCAGTGAGTCAGTTATTTGTGTATAAGAAGGCTATTGATTTTTGGGTGTTCACCTTGTATCCAGATACTCTACTGAATCTGTCAAGTCTAGAAGTCTTTTGGTGGAGCTTTTTGGGTCTTCAACGTAGAGTATCATATCATCAGCAAATAATGACAGTTTAACTTCTTCCTTTCCTATCTTTATTGCTTTAATTTCTTTCTCTTATCTAATTACTCTGGCTAATATTTCCAGAACTATGAAGAGGAGTTGTGATAGCGGGCATCCTTGTCTTGTTCCTGATTTTAACATGAAGGTTTTCAATTTTGAGCCATTTAATATGATGTTGGCTGTTGGTTTTTCATAGATAGCCTTTGTTAGGTTGAGATATAGACCATCTATTCCAATTTTTTGCAGGGTTTTTATCAAGAATGGGTGTTGAATTTTATCAGATGCTTTTTCTGCATCTATTGAGAGGATCATATGGTTTTTGTCCTTGACTTTGTTAATATAATGTATTACATTTATTGAATTTTGTATGTTGAACCACCCTTGCATCTCTGGAATAAATCTGACTTGGTCAAGATTGATGATCTTCTTGATAATCCTCTGTATTCTGTTTGCTAGTATCTTATTAAGGAATTTTGCATCTGTATTCATTAAGGAGATCGGTCTGTAGTTTTCCTTTTTAGTTGCATCTTTCCCTGGTTTGGGAATCAAATTGATACTTGCTTCCAGGAATGAATTTGAAAGTACAGCTTCCCTTTCAATTTCATTGAAAAGTTTGAAGAGTAATGGCAGTAGTTCTTCTCTAAATGTCTTGTAAAATTCAGCAGTGAATCCATCAGGGCCTGGGCTTTTCTTTGTTGGTAAATTTTTAATTACATTTTCAATTTCACTGACTGTAATTGGGGTGTTTAAAATGTTTTTATCTTCTTTGTTCAACTTTGGTAATTCATAAGTATCTAAAAATCTGTCCATTTCTTCTGTGCTTTACATTTTGTTGGAATACAGGTTCTCAAAGTAGGTATTCATGATCTTCTGGATTTCTTTTGGATCTGTTGTGACTTCGCCTTTTTCATTCCTGATTGCATGGATCTGAGCCTTTTCTTTCCTTTTTTTGATAAGATTAGCTAAGGGTTTGTCAATTCTATTTATTTAAAAAAACCAGCTCTTTGTTTCATTTATTTTTTGTATCATTTTCTTAGTTTCCATTGCATTGATTTCTGCTCGAATCTTTAAAATTTTCTCTCGTGTTCGAGCTTTGGGTTTTTCTTGCTCTTGTTTTTCTAGGAGTCTAAGTTTCATCATTAGGTTGTTTATTTGAGCCTGCTCTGTTTTCCTAGTTTGGGCATTCAGTGCTATGAATTTTCCCCATAGAGTTGCTTTCATTGTGTCCCATAAATTCCTGTATGTTGTATTGGCATTTTCGTTTATTTGTAAAAACTGTCTAATTTCTTTTCAAATTTCCTCTGTAATCCATTGATTATTCAGGAGAGTGTTGTTCAGTTTCCATGTGCTTGTGAAATTCCTACAGTTTCTTGTGCTACTGATCTCCAGCTTGATTGCACTATGATCTGATAATATACAGGGGATGACTTCAATTCTTTTGCATTTATTCAGACCTGTTCTGTGAGCCAATATGTGGTCTATCTTGGAGAATGATCTATGTGCAGCCGAAAAGAATGTATATTCTGATTTTGTGGGATGGAATACTCTGTAAACATCTATTAAGTCCATGTGTTCCAAAGCTTGGTTCAGTTCAATTATTTCATTGTTGATTTTCTACCTAGATGATCTGTCAATTTGTGATAGTGGGGTATTTAAATCCCCCACTACAATTGTATTAGTACTTATTTGGTTTTTCATGTTACTTAATATTTGTTTTATATAGTTGGGGGCATTTATATTTGGTGCATATATGTTTATGATTGTCAACTCTTCCTCTTGAATTGTTCCCTTTACAAGGATGTAGTGGCCTTCTTTGTCTCTCTTCATGAGTTTAGGTTTGAAATTTACTTTGTCTGGGAATAAGATTGCTACTCCTGCTTTTCTCTGGCCTCCTAATGTGCGGAGAATTGTTTTCCATCTTTTCACTTTCAGTCTATGGGCTTCTTTTTGCACTAGGTGTGTTTCTTGTATACAACATATTGTTGGATTTTGCTTCTTATTCCATTCTGCCAGTCTATTTCTTTTGATTGGTGAATTGAGGCCATTAACATTGATAGTTATAACTGATATATTCTGACTTATTATTGTCATGTTATTGTCCTTTTTTGGACTCTTTTTATTTTTTCTCCCCTCTCCTTTTTGTTTCTTGCCTTGCCTATTTGATTTGGTCTGTTGGGCCTCATGGTATTGTGACCTTCATTGTCCTTTTCTAGGATATTGTTTAGAATTCCTTGTAGTGCTGGTTTGGTGTTCATGAAATTTCTCAGGTGTTCTTTGTCGTGGAAGTATCTTATTTCCCCATGTATTTTGAAAGAGAGTTTTGCAGGTTACATCAGTCTTGGTTGGAGGTTATTTTCTTCTAGGACTTGTAATACCTCACTCCAGGCTCTCCTTGATCTAAGCATTTGTGTTGAAAAGTCTGCTGTGATTCTAATGGGCTTTCTTTTGCATGTGATTTGTTTCTTTTCTCATACTGCTTGTAGTATTTTGTTTTTGTGTTGAATTTCTGGGATCTTGATTATTATATGTCTGGGTGTGGATTTTTTTTTGATCGTGCCTAGTTGGAGTTCTATATGCCTCACTTATCTGTATGTCTAATTCTTCCCTTCTGATTGGGAAGTTATCTGCCATTAATTCTGTGAGGAGTTTTTTGAAGTCATTTGTGTTTTCTCATGCTATTTCATGAACTCCTATCAGTCTTATGTTATTTTTCTTTGCATCATCTAGAAGTTGTTGGGTTGATTTCTCATGATCCCTTACTGTTTTTGAGAGACCTCTTTTTTCAGGGTCACTGACTGCAATCCTATCTTCTATATCTGAAATTCTATCTTCGCAATCTTTTATTCTGTTGTCAACACTTTCAATAGAGTTTTTAATCTCCTGGATATCTGTTTGAATCTGTTTTATGGATTTCATTTCTTTCCTATGTTGAGCATTTATTGTTTCCATTTCTTTCTTACACTGAGTCTTCATGGCTTCCATCATGGTCTTGAGCTCATCTATTTTTTTGTCAGTTTTTATTCTAGAGTCTCGAATCATGACTTCCATTTTGCTCATCATCTCTATGGTTAACTGGGAAATTATTTCTCATTTGATTTTTGATCTGTTTTGTTACCTCCTGTGCTATGGGTCCAGGGAGTCCTATTGGTTCACTATCAGCCTTTTCATCCTCATTTATCCTACTGTTTGTCATTGGTGAACTGGAAATTTGTCTTTGTGTCTTGCTTGAGTGTTTTCTCATTTTTATTTTTGTTGTTGGGTTGTCCTTGGTTTAATTTCTGGGTATTACTTAAATCTTCCTGATATAGTTGTGTTTCAGCTTTTGAGTTTCTAATGACTCATAGACATCCTTATTTTCATAATATCAGAGAAAACAACTCATTAAATCAATCACAGTCCTTTATCCCAATTGATACATTCAGCAGCCCAATAGGATCAAGCACAGCTTGCAAACTGACCACTTGTGGTAGTCATTAATCTATCACCTTTAAACCATGTGAATTAAATTAATATCAAGAAGCAGCCCAAAATATGTTTGCAGTGAATATGCTTTTCAATATAGCATCTTTACCATTTAGGTTGGGGGGTTAGACTGAGTTAGGACAAGAGGAGTAGATAAGTGAAAGAACTGGAGCAGGTTTGAAGTGAATCCAGAGGATGTAGAATGACCTTACTATCTTTACAAAGCTATTAACTTCAGAGGGGATAGACAGAGTGCAGGAATAGGACAAGAATATATCCCTTTAACAGTAACAGGTGCTTGCCTTCCCTTGAAGCTATGGAGCCATGAGTGAGGTAAATGACTGGAGTAAAGAACATAAAGGAAAAAAAATACCAAAAACCAGAAACAAAAAACAAAAAACAAAACAAAATAATAAAAAAAATTAAAAAAAAGGAAAAATAATAAAAGAAGAAGTCTGAGTTAGGGCAGGGGCAGGAATAAAAAGGGAGATGAGGGATAGTATGGTGGAGCAAGAGACTGAGTTGGAGAGAGAGGACAGAAAAAATTTTAGGGTGGAATGAGGAAAAGAAAAATAAAGAATTTAAAGGGCCTCTTTCAGACTATGTCTCTGTTGTGATATTATACCACATGTACAGCCATATGCAGAACCGAATCCCCTGATCTTGGCTAGCCAATGGCAGGTCCCCACGACTGAGACTGACCTCAGTCCACAAGGCCTAACTTGAGTTTCCCAACCCGCAGGGTTGAACTCCACTTAGTTCTATTACAGGTTTCCCCTGCCCTTTCTTTAAAGATGTTCAAAGTTGGGAGCTCAGAAAACTACCCTTCATGAGCACATATCCCTCTGCAGAGTGGGTCCAAGGACTGGAGGTTTGAGAATGGGGGGGTGGGGTGGGGGAGCAGGTCGTTGGGGTGTTTCAAGGGTGCCCACGCAGCTACCTTCCTTACTGGATCTGGTGGCACTCAGTCTGGGAGGTCGCACCCCCACCAGGTGGGCCCGGGCAGGCAGCTGGAGAGCAGTGGGTCTTTTTTTTTTATATACCAGCAGCATTACAAACAGGTCACTAAGGTGTTCTACACATGGATGATGACCGTGATGATACTGATGACCACTAAGCTATGGAAAATTTTCAGTTTCATCACCATCTTAGGAGACCAACATCCCATAGACAGTTTGTTTTCAAGTGGAGTGCTCTTAGGTGGCATGTGACTATATATTAATTTGGTAGAGCAGATTTAGCCAAGGACCACAGCCTGGGTGGCTTCAGTGATGGATTTGTTTTTCACAGACATGGAAGCTAGAAGTCTAAGTCCTGTGTATAGCTCAGGTTTGTCTCTTAGCTGGGTGTGTGACTTAAAATGGTTCTCTTTGCTCTGATGACTCCCAGTCTCCTCACCTCTAAAATAGAATTAACATTGCTTACTTTGTCTGACTTGTTTTGAGTCTGAAAATCTTTGCAAATTAAAGAGGATTAATATAACCCACAGTTTAAAAATATATTTATGATGAAAACAACTGTCACAATATGGATGGGAAGATGGAAGGCCCACAAGGGCAATACTAAATTATTAACCTAAGAAATTCTTAATTTGCAAGAAGCAAGCTTTAGGGATTACCAGGGCAGACAGATGTAATCAGAGTCCCTACAAAAGCAATCAAGATAAAATGAACTGTAATTATAGTAATCAGTTCGTGAACTTTAATGTCGTGTTCCTAACTTCAAATATCATGAAGTCCTGTATAGTGAATCAATCTGTCATTGCAAAGATAATAAAATTTTCATGTCTGATGGGATGTAGTCTGGTTGAGTGAAAATTTATCATTCTTTTTCATCAGAAGTCTCATTAGGGTCACCATTTTAAATTTTAATTACAGTGAGTGAAACTCATGAATCTATTTTTAAATACTGGATTTAACATGACAGGTGGTGCAACTCCCCCTCAAATTTCTCCAGCAAGATGACTTCTTCCAAAGCAGCCCTTCCTAACCCCAAATTAAAGCAGGTTCTCTGGTTAGGGAGACCCTGAGTGTGCTGGAGTTTTCCTCTGCTGCCTGTCTCAGTGCATAATGTGATGATTTATTTAGTGTTTGTCCCAAAGCCTAGACTCAGGAAGGCAGAGAGTGTGTCTTTGTGCTCCACACCATCAACATGGTACCTAGATCTGAGTCCACTGTCCTCCTTGTGGCCTCCGAATGCTATGTAGATGGCCTTGTTTACCATGCCAGCCCTCTGTGCCTGAGAGCCTCCAGTGTGTTTCCACTTCTGGCTGATTCTACTTGATGTTTTCTCCCTCTGGAGTGCTTCCTCCAGATTTTGCCTGGCCACGTTCCACACAAAATGTCATCCAAATGTCACTGCCTCAGCAAGTCTTTCTCCAATCGATCACGTCAAAATTAGTCTCCCCCTCCCTAGGCACTCATCATCACTTTCCCATTCATATTTTTTAAAGCACATATCACTGTATGAATTACCTGTACACATGTCTGTGTTCTTACTGTGTGTGCCTCTGCATATTTACTATGGTGCAGCAGATCCCTCTAAGATAGCAGATCTTTGCATAGGGAGCTTTTTTAATTTGGCTTATTTCTGTATCATCAAGGACTAACATGATGCCTGATATTGGTAGGCATTTCATCAATATCTATTATATAAATTCACAAATAGTACACATTCAAAGGCATATTTTATATTTTGTGTGAATGAAACAATTAATCAACAAATGAATTTTATTTAAACAACATCTTGAAGAAAAAAACATTTACTTTTCATTTTTTGATGCTGTATAAAAATAAAGGTCTTTGAGAAACCAATGGAAGAGGAAGTGGGAGGGGTAGAGGAAAAGAAAGAAGGGAATGGAATTAATACAAGGAAAAGAAATTAGTCTTTGTAGATAGGGAGGGGTGGAGGGGTTGAAGGGAGGGCAGGGGAATGGGAAAAACATAAGAACCAAGATGGATTATGTAAAGGTGTAAGTTTCCAGTGATGAGTGTCATTATATTGTGTGCCTTAAATGTACCAGTAAAATTAATTAAACAAAAACCAGTCTTCCCGTGGATGTTGACTTTCAGAAGCAAAGAAGGCTTCTTGAGAAGATGAAGATTTCACTGCGAAGTAGTGAGATACTGATACCATTGAGCCTGCTATTCCTCAATTCTTTTTGCTTCCTGTCCATGTGTGAGAGTGGCAGGGCTCCTCATTTCCTAATTAAAATTGGCCTTCAGAAATTCTGTCCTAGAAAAGAGTCCACTCTAAGCCACTGTCTGCAGGATATAATTCATCAGTGGGAAGAAATGAAAATTAAAATCTTTACCCTGACTGCCATGTAGTTATTCCAAATGGATTCAGTGTGAGTGTACATTTTGTATTTAGCCTAAGCCACACCCTCTGAATTTCTCTTTTATGATGCTTGGGGTCACTTGGTGTCCTGTTGATGAGTGGTCTTGCCTAAACTAGGGGACGAGTCTTCTCTATAAAGGCTAGAGATTTATAGAGCTCTTGTTGATTGCTCTGGACTCCAGAACAAAGTTTGACTTTTCCATTTGTATTTTCTAAAATTTGAAGTCAAGTCTGGTAATTTGGGTCCCAAAGGTAATTCCATTACCTTGCTGTGAGGAATTGGTATTGTGTTGAAACATTCTTGATAGTAATAGATTTGTCTCAATATATGTGGAGTTGTTTTAGTGTTTGTAACTATATATACATGGAGTTCTTTCTGACCAAACAGTAGATTAATTTGTTCTACTTAGATAGACTCTGAATTTCTTCAGTAGAAGAATGAATTAGCATTTGAAAAAAACTTGAAAGATGAAATTATCCTTTTTAAAATAAAAGCCAAACTATTGGCTTGATTGTATCTTTCATAGAGTCTAGAATTATTAGGACTAATTTTAAATTTTTCTTTCCTAGTCTGAGTATCAAAACTTTAAACTAAAATGAGACACAATTTGCCATAGAAAATAAAGTCTCTTCATGAACCCAAATCAGATGGCATTCTGTTTCAGAGGGACCACAAAGATGAGGCTGTTCTTCCAGCACTTTACCAGTCTGAGTGCCTTCTGCTCTATATTTGTCTTATACACATTTAGGCAGAATTATTAATTGAGGAATTGGCTTCCTTATTTTATGTATCCTCCTTAGCAGTGGATGTGGATTTAAATTTCTCCACAATTCCACAACACTAGTCATTATCTCCTTTCAGAATTCTAGCCATCCTTGTGGATGTGAAGTAGTATGTCATTGTGATGTTGATTTTCATTTCTTTAGTGACTTACATTAAGTATCTCTTCAAGATCCTATTGGTCAGGTGTGTATCTTTTAAGCATAAATGGCTATGAAAATGTTCTTCCTCTTTTTCATTAGGACTTTGTCCTTCTATGTTGAACTTTTTGTATATTTTGGAGACAAATCTGTCCTGATATAGTATGATTTGAAAATCTATTCACCAATTCTGTTGATTGTTTTCACCTTCTTGGTCATGTCTTAAAACACAATTTTAAAAAATGTTTGATGTAGTCCAGTGTATATGTCTGGCATCACTTCTTGATAGGAATGGATATATTCTGAGAAATGCATTGCTATGTGATTCCATTATTGTGAGAAATCATCACTTCATAACATAATCTTATGGGACCACCATCATACAAGCAGTCTTCTATGACCAAAATACCATTAGGTGCAGACAACTATAGATTGTTATGCTTTCACTGTCATAGCAAATAAGCCATAGCTTTAGCCAGGGTCATGAAGATTTACTCATGTTTTATTTAGACTCTTATAATTTTAATAACTATACATGTTCCACTTTGAATTAGCTTTTTAATGTGGTGTCAGTTAGGGATTCACATTGTTCTAAAATTAACTGTTTGAAAAATTGACAGGCAAAAATTGTATATATTTGTTCTGTACAACATGAAGTTTTGACAGGCTTCTGTATTGCATAATTCATAATTGGAGCTAATTGAAATATACATTATTTCATGTACTTATTTTTGTTGTAAGAACACTTAAAAGCTACTCTTTCTGCAATTGTTAAGAATGTATGTTATTGACAGCATTGTACAACCACATCATATATATATTTTGGTACCAGGGATTGAACTAAGGTCTTTGTGTTTGTGAGGCAGGCACTGGAGCCCTCAACATCATATTTTTGCATCTGAATTTCTAGTTGTTGCGGCATGATTTGTTGAAAAATTTTCTTTCCCTTGTAGAGCTTTTGGCACAATTGTCAAAAATGAATTGACCAGACTGTTAATTCTCTCAGCACATTTGTGAATAAGAAATAAATTGGGAAGGTTTATTTCTGGACTGTGAGTTCTGTTCCAAGTATGTGTCCACCATATTCTGCTGCCATGCTGGCTTGATTATGATAGCTTTGTAATAAGTTTTTTTTAAAATTAAAGATTGCAAACATACACGATAATAAGAAATGAAGATACTAAATAAAAATTTCAAATATACATATATATGACAGCAAAAAAGGATATGAAATAAACAAGAATTTATGTAACAGACTAATTGAAATACATTAGTTTGATATAATCTTCAAACATTATGTTCTTTCTCATTTTCTTATAATATTTTTGAAATAATGTAATTATAAATAAAACAAAGTTACATATTATAGCTGAGAAACTGTCCTCAAAACTTTATGATTTATAAACTCCTTGGTTTTATTAATTGATAAATATCATATACTTGTTGATTGTACCACTTACATTTTTAAACAAAACTTCCCACAGAAAAAAGTATATTTGAAATCCAAAAGCAACTAAAAAAATTCAAATTTTTAAGATCAGATTTTTCTGTTTCTATTTTTATTATATCCTATACTTATTTTTATTATATATATATATTTTGTTTGTTTGTTTGTTTTTTTGTTTTTTGAGACAGGGTTTCAATATGTAGTTGAGACTGACCTGGAACTCACTATGTAGCCCAGGCTGGTCTCAAACTCATAGCAATCCTCCTGCCTCAGCCTTCTGAGTGCTGGGATTACAGGCATGTGCCACCACAGCTGGCTATTTTTATTGTATTTTTATAAGCATAATGATAGAATTTAACACCAACAGATATGTAATATTCTTCTCAAACAAATGACTATGAATTAAGTCAAGCATGTAATTTAAAGAAATCATAAGGTTGCCAGAGAAACTATCAATATACCAAATGTGCACAATCCTACCACATTCATGCCCATGTTTCTAATTTAATAGTGCACACATATATGTAAAAACATACCCCCCACACATATACACAATGCATATTTTCTATAATACAATATATACTTAGATATAATAAAACAGTGCAGTGATGTGTGGAATGTTGGTGATTTGTATACTTTGAGAAAAAACAAATATCATCTTTGAGGGAGTTGGGGAATTTGTAATGTGTTCCAGATACTAAATGATATTAATGATTAAGTATATTTATAATACAATTTACTTAAAAATTAATATTTGTCATCAATAGAAAATAGGTACAAAAATATATTGATAACATAACAACATTTGTCTTAACAAATTTCCAACCAAACAAGCTGTAGTGACAGCAAAGGAAGTTTGTAGAAAGCAGAGATGAAAGAGGAAAATGACAGATGGACCTTAATACTTTTCATACTACTCATATATACAGATTTCATAAATTCTCAAATAAAAAAGCAAAGAAAATGAGAACAAAAATAACTTATCAATTTGGTAGACCAACATATAGAGACAAGGATTAATTGCTAAATTTCAAAAATATGAAATGTAAAGCCTGAGATTTAGCTCAATAGTGCTGTACCTGCCTAGCCAGAACAATGTTCTGAGTTTAATCCCCAGTATCAGAGGAAGAAAAAAGAAAAAGGAAAAAAAGAAAAGAGGAAAAAAAAACCATATATACTTTCTGACATACTCAATAAATTAAAAATAAATTATTTGTTATTTCTTCCTCTTGAATTGTTCCCTTCACAAGGATGTAGTGAACTTCTTTGTCTCTTTCAATCAGTTTAAGTTTGAAACTTACTTTGTCTGTGAATAAGATTGCTAACCCTGCTTTTTTTTGGGGGGGGGCTCCTGTTACATGAAGAAGTTTTCTGTCCTTTCACTTTCAGTCTGTGAGCTTCTTTTTACACTAGACGTGTCTTGTATACAACATATTTTTGGATCTTGCTTCTTAATCCATTCTGCTGGTTTATTTCTCTTGATTGGTGAATTGAGGCCGTTAATATTGATGGTTATAACTAATATGTACTAACTTATTATTATCATGTTTTTTTTTCTTCACCTTCTCCTTTTAGTTTCTTGGCTTGCCTATTTGATTTGCTCTGTTGGGCCTCATTGTGTTGTTACCTTCATTGTCTTTTTCTAGGATATTGTTTAAAATTTGTTGTAGTGCTGGTTTGGTATTCATAAAGTTTCTCAGGTGTTCTTTATCATGGAAATATCTTATTTCCCCATCCATTTTAAAAGAAAGTTTTGCAGGATACCTCAGTCTAAAATGGAGCTTGTTTTCTTTTAGTACTTGAAATATCTCATTCCAGGCTCTCCTTAACCTAAGTTTTTGTATTGAAAAGTCTGCTGTGATTCTGATAGGCTTTCCTTTACATGTAATTTGTTTCTTGTCTCTTACTGCTTGCAGTATTTTGTTCTTCTGTTGGGTTTCTGGTATCTTGATTATTATATGTCTATGTGTAGATTTTTTTTGATCATGGCTAGTTGGAGTCTTATATGCCTCATTTATCTGTATATCAAATTCTTCCCCTCTGTTTGGGAAGTTTGCTATAATTAACTCTGTGAATAGCTTTTTTAAGTCATTTACATTTTCTCCTACTATTTCCTGAATTCCTATCAATCTTATGTTATTCTTCTTAGTATCATCTAAGAGTTGTTGTATCAATTTCTCATGATCCCCTACTGTTTTAAGAGACCTCTCTTCACAGTCACTGACTGCAGTCTTATCTTCTATATCTGAGATTCTATCTTCACATTCTTTTATTCTTTTGAGTACACTTTCAATGGAGTTTTTAATCTCCTGGATATCTGTTTGAATCTGTCCTATGGATTCCATTTCTTTCTTCTATTGGGAATTTATTGTTTCCAATTCTTTCTTATGCTGGGCATTCATGGCTTCTGTCATGGTCCTGAGCTCATCTATTTTCCTCTCAGTTTCTGTTGTAGAGTCATGAATTATAACTTTCATTTTGCTCATCATCTCTATGATTATCTGGGAAATTACTTCTGTTTTATATTTCTCTAGAGCCTGACTGATCAGTTTTGTTACTTCCTGTGCCTTGAGTTCAGGGTGTCTTGATGATTCACTATCAGATTTTTCATCCTCATTTGCCCCACTATTTGCCATTGGTGAACTGGAAGTCTGTCCCTGTATCTTGCTTAAGCGTTTTCTCATTTTTACTATTGTTGTTGGGTTATCCTTAGTTTAACCTTTAGATATTACTTAAATCTTCCTGGTATAGTTGGGCTGCAGCCCATGGGTCTCTAATGACTCATAGACATTCTCTTTTTCATAATACTGAAAACAGCTCATTGAATCAATCACCATCCTTTATCCTAATTGATACAATCAGCACCACAGTATAATGAAGCACAATTTGCAATGACCACTTATGGTGGTCATCAATCTATCACCTTCAAACCATGTGAATTTAATTAAAATCAAGAAGCAATTCAAAATATGCTTACAGTAAATAAACTTTTCAATAAGGATATTTACCATTTACAGTGGGGGCTTAAAACAAAGTTAAGACAAGAGGAGTAGATAAGTATGAGAATTAGAGAAGGTTTCATATGAAGCCAAAAGATGTAGAATGACCAGACAATCGTCAGGAAATTGTTAAATTCAAAAAAACCAAACAAAATAGAAATATAATAATCTTTGAGTGAGGTAGAATAACATAAGAAAAGAACATAAAGAGAAAAAAATAATAAAAGAGGAAAACTGAATTAGGATAAGAACAGAAACAAAAAAGGAGATGATGGATACTATAGTCGAGTAAGAGACTGAGTTAGAGAAAGAATACAAACAAACAAAAAAAGAATTTGCAGAGTAGGATGAAAAAAGAAACAAAAATGAGTTTGAAGGGCCTCGTTCAGACTATGTCACTGCTGTTGTAATATACAATATGTGCTGCCATTTGCAGAGCCGAGTCCCCTGATCTCAGCTAGCTGGTGGCAGAACTCCACAAACAGACTGAGCTCGGGCTGCAAGGCCCAAACTGAGTTCCCCGACCTCCTAAAGGGTTGAACTCCACTCAGTTCTACTATAAGTTTCCCCCACCACTTCTTTAAAGATGTTCAAAGTTGAAAGTGCCAGAAAATAATCTTTATGACCACTGCTGCCTCTACAGAGTAGGTCCAAAGACTGGTACAATCCGGAGGTCTAAAAGTGCGAGGGGGAAGGTTGGGGGAGGGTTCGGGGGTGCCTGCACCGCTACCTTTCTGGCACTGAAAATGGCGGCAGTGGCTCCAGCAGGGGAGGACCCGGCCGAGAAGACCCTCTGGCGCTGAAGATGGCAGGAACGCCTGTAGTAAGTTTTTCAATAGGAAAGTATGAGTTCACCAACTTTGTTTTTCCTTTTTAAGATTGGTTTAGATGTTTTATGTTATTGAGTTTCCAAATTAATTTTAGGATCAGCTTGTCAATTTTGGCAAGAGAAAACAATCCATCTGTTACAGAGCTTTCATTGACCTGGTAGGTCACACTGAAGATTGTTACCATCTTAAGAATGTTGTCTGACTCATGAACATGGGTATTCTTTCCATTTATTTAGATCTTTAGTTTCTTCCAACAATGTTGTGTAGTTTTTTTTAATACAAAGCTTGTGCTTTTTTGGTTAAATTGAGTCCTAAGTATTTTATTGTTTTTGATAATATTGTAAACTGATTTTTCCATGGTTTTATTTTTGGATTATTTGTTGCTGGTATATAGATATGTAACTTATTTTTGAATCTTATTCTCATATCCACAGTGAATTAATAAATTGCCTATTTTATTATTTTAAAACACCATAGAAACCATAAACCTCTGGAAGGCAGACTCTATTTTGGCTGTGCTGTATATTCAGAAACTATAACAGTGACAAGGATGTAGTTAGGACTGTACAACATGGTCAATATGTAATAAATAACATTTTATTGAATTTACTTCATCTCTATGGCACACTGAGGGTATATGGGGAATACCTATAAAGAGTAATAATACATAAGATCCTAATGAGGTAATTCACAGTGTGAAATAGGAAGAAAAGGGCTAAAAGTGTAGGGAAAGTGGGAAGAGTAGGGGAAAGGTAATAAAGGAAAGGAAAAAATTAGGAGAAAATGAAAAAATGGAAATAAAAATGTTTGTAAATGGGGAAGGGAGGAGGGGTGAAGGGAGGGCAGGGACAAGGGGAAAGAATGAGAACCAAGACCTGTCATGTAAATGTACACGATCCCAATGATGAATATAACTGTACTGTATACCTAAAATGTACCAATAAACACAATGAGAGAGAGAGAGAGAGAGAGAGAGAGAGAGAGAGAGAGGAAGAGAGGGAGAGAGGAGAGATTTAAATGCATATCTTCTCCCTTAAAGGTCTTAAAACTTGTTTGAAATTATATTTTAGTTGGAGCAGACATTGAAAATCTATGTTACTCCTTTTTATGCTTTGTCATAATGCTTCCCTTCCCAGACTGTGTTTATTGTGCCCCTCCTAAGGCACACAGAAACTTTTCCTACCTTAGGTTTTCATGTCTTAGCTGTACACTTATTGACATCAAAACACTATTGCTTTGATATATTGTTTTGGTATCACTCTGCATTATTAAATAGAAAGACTATAAAGCCCAATATTCAATCCAAAAGGTTGAAAGTGAGATAAAGTTGCTAAAATTCTTTCAATTCAATTCTTCTATAGATAAAGAAAAAGTGAAACATCAGGGATAGTTACCCTTCAGCTGAGAAAGGGTTTAATTTTTATGGAGGCTATGGGGCATTTCTGGAAGAATGTGTGTTATAAGCCATCTGTTCTTTCTATAAATATGACTACTATTGTTTGTCTTTGTCCCTGAAATACCTGTCATTTCACAGTCTACCAAGAGTCAGTGCAGTGGTGACAACATGGAACTGCTCTTTGAATCATGTTGAAACCTTTCACTGATAATAGTAATAAAAAATTTGTATCTATAATGTGGAGTTAAAAAAGAAATCCATAGATATATGCATGGCATATTTCAAACAATTTCTTTCTATTTAGATAAACTGTTAATACTTTTCAGTAAAATGAATTAGCATTTGAAGAAAAAAACTTAAGAAGTGAAATTATCTTTATTGATATTTTTTCTCATTGAGTTTATTGGTACTTTTAAAGTATACAGTACCTAAAGGTGTAGGGAAAGTGGGAAGGGTAGGGGAAAGCTAATAAGGGAAAAGAAAAAAATATGGGAAAATGAAAAAATGGAAATGAAGTGTTTGTAAAGGTGGAGGAGGGGGTGAAGGGAGGTCAGGGACAAGAGGAAAAAATGAGAACCAAGACCTGTCATCTAAAGGTAGAAGATCCCAATGATAAATGTAACTGTACTGTATACCTAAAATGTACCAATAAACTCAATGAGGGAAAAAAAAGAAAGTATACAGTACAGTTACATTTATCATTTGGATCTTGTATCTTTACATGACAGATCTTGATTCTCATTTTTTCCCCATTCCCCTGCCCTCCCGTGACCCCTCCATTTACAAAGACTTTGTTTCCACTTTTTTCCTGTTCTCATATTGATTTTTAATAAAAGACAAATCATTGGTTTTGATTAGGCCTTTCATGCAGTGTAGAATTATTAGGACTAGTTTTAAATTTTTCTTTTCTAGTCTGAATATCAAACTTTTAAGCCAAAATGTGAAATAATTTCCTGTAGAAGATAAAGTCATTGCTAACCCAAATCAGGTGCCATTTTATTTCATGGTGCGGGGCAGGGAGGTAGGTGTTTTTGAGAACTTAAAAATATGAGAACTCTCAGAGTTATGCTGATGAAATGTTATGATATGTCCATCATAAGTGAGGAGAAATACAATAGCATGGGTGAATGTGTGCTGAAGACCGTGGGATCTTCCCCAACTGCACTCAGTGTCTTCTGGAAGTCATCTCAGAAAGGCAGTGTGGAATGGATGTGGGTGCAATGTAGTCTTCTGAAATCTCATTATTTGCACCTATTCTGCTTAGAGAAATCCAATGAAAACAAGAGGCTCAGTCATGGAAGCATAAAATAAGAAGAGTAGGAGGCCACAGGCAGTGTTAGATACCTACACCTAACTGGGACAGCAGATTGCTGAGCTCAACCAGGTAGGCTGACTCACTGTATTCTTCTTGGGCAAATTATCTCTGCAACACATGAGTCCCTCCCAAGTCCACTTGAGAACTAATTCTTGAGACCAATGGATGGCTGTGGCCTAAGTTTTATACTTACCACAGAACAATGGTTTCCTACTTAGAATTTTCTTCTTATAGCAAGGGAATGAATTTGTGAGTTTTATCTCTGAATGGCAGCATTCTCATTGCTGTGCTTTGGCGGTGAGTGTCCCCTGAAAATCCGTGTACTCAGAAGTTGATGCTCACAGTGGTGCTTTTGAGAGGTGATGGAGCTTTAAGAGGAGGGTACCTGCGGCAGGTACTTGGGTCACTGAAAGTGACTGTGAGAGCTCAGTCTTTCTCTTTCTTTCTCTCTTTGCCTGGCTTCCAGATGTGACCTTTTGCCCCTACACATGCTCCCACCATGGTGAACCACCTTCTGTCATCCTCATAAGAGACCAAACCAATAAGGCCACCTGATCTTAGACTCTCAGCCTCAAAAACTGGGAGATAAACTGACATTTTCCTCTTTTATCAATGAGTCACCTCTGGCATTTTCTCACAGTAGTGCAAAACTGGCTAAAAGAACACCTTAAATTAGTATGTTGGAATTCTACTTAAATATGACTTTGTTCCTGAGAGATGCAGCCGTCCACAGTATTCCAGCCACATCTATGTGATAATTAGATTTTGGGGTGCCCTTCCATGTTCTGTCTGTGCCACTGCTCACATGTGATCTTATTTTATTTATGTGAGATCTCTGTCAAACCACAGGATGCTACTAGACCGATTGCATGGCATGTTTGTTTCCTGTACTTCTAACTTGGCAGTTCTGTGCCACTCCCCAAACTTGTGTTCTTTTCCTTACCAGATGACACATCTTTGCAGATTTTCTAAAAATTCTCTCAGAAAAGATGCTCAAGTGTTGGTGCTTGTGAAGGTGTAAATGATAAATAAAAGATTGATGTGTCACCTGGCTACATTTGTATTGTTATACCCTGGCCTGGAATGAATACTATTTGGAATTTAGATGTCAGCCAGTGGTGCACATCGTGGTAGATATTTCAGGTGTGCTCCCCTGTCCTCTGTGACTCATATTCTGACCTTTCTCTGCTCCCCAGCCCTTTGCAGTTGGGGTTCTGTGATAGTTCTGAAAACAGGCTGTGCAGAGAAGCAAAGCACAATCCTCTGAATGAGGCAGGTTCCCTCCACACACTTGGTCTCCTCTGGGACAGCAGAAGTTTTGTTTACATTTATCTGATAAAAATCACAATGTGTCCAACAAGCTAAGTGCCTGGGGCAAGGCATCAAAGGCCCTCCATTTATATGTGCATCATTTTCAACATGGACCATAATGGAGATATTGACCCTTCTTGTATTATTATCCCTGAGAAGACAGAGTTCATCCATCACCGTAGCATAACCTAGATTAGTGCAGTTTAATAGAAATATGACGTGAGTCACTGAGGTAATTACAAGTTGTACAGTAGCCACGTTACAAAAGTCAAAGCAGCCAGGTAAAATTAACTTTAACAACATACAATATTTTATTTAAATTAGCATATCTAAGCATTATCATTTAAACATTTAAGTAATATAAAAATCACTAATAATGTATTACTTGCTTTTTATTGTAATAGGTGTTTGAAACTGCATGTTCATTTTACCCCGCTGGCTTTTCCTTTCCAAGCAGGTACATTTCAACTGCTCAAACCCCACAGCTGCCTGTTTGGGTGCTGCAGTCCTGGGCAACACAGATTCCCAGTATCTTCAATAAATATATAAATTATATAAACATAAAGTTGTAAATAAATTATCATTCAGCATCCCATGATTTTTTTTTTTATATATATTTTTTTTTATTGAGTTTATTGGTACATTTAGGGATACAGTACAGTTACATTCATTGTTGGGATCATGTACCTTTACATGGCAAGTCTTGATTCTCATTTTTTTCCCCTTACCTCTGCCCTCCCTTCACCCCCTCAGCATCCCATGATTATTTGTATAAAATCAGTCTTTAATCTCTGCATGTTACTTTGCTTTATATTTCTTCCTGCATATTCAGGAGGTGCAAGGCTGCCTTTGCTGTGTTAATCACAGCCTATGGCTCTTCTGGGGGCCCTTATATTGCAAGGCATACTGTGACACGAACTTACATTGAACACTTTGCTTTGGTGCATGAGGCTGCCACAGAGTCATGTAGTTTTACACACTGGTGTGTGAGACTATTTACTCCACAGGGCAGGTGGCCAAGTAATAATGTCCAATTCATGCAGGCACCTCCCAGGAAATTGACTCTAGCCATCTATTCTCTGGAGTTTCAAGGAAAAGAGAAAATATAAAAAGACTCAAATACCAGAAACATTTCTTTGAATTTAGTTTTATATATGTGTGTATCTTAGTTCGGAGTTCCCCAGAAGCACACCCTGAGATATACTTTACACATAGTTTATTGGGGCTATGCAGGGAGGCGGGAGCGATACAGGGAAGGAAACACAGCAGAGGGTGCCCTATTACGCCAGCTGCCACTATGGACACTGGTATTTGATCCTGAAAGGAGAGAATGGGATATACTATCAAAGATTGAGAATTAGTCCTCCTGAAGGATTGTGCAACTTTTTAATACGCCAACTCTAGGGAATCATTAGTTGGTCACAGGCTGCTGCTATAGGAAGATAGTTCCCCAATGTTCTGGTCTAGGAGCACACACAGCCACAGAGTGATATACACCCCAAATCAAATTCATCCAGATAAATAAAATGGTAGGTTTGTTGGATGTGGGTGAAGCATTGTTAAAAAATGATCTGAGAGAACTTTCATTTCAGCACTGGGTGGGATCATAGCATCTCAGAGTCACTTTGGATTGAGCTAGCCAAGGAAGAGCGATTCCAAAGAGAGATGTAATGCAAAGTGGAGCATTTTGAAAGTAATTGCTGTTCTGCAAGGAGGAAAATGGGGCCCTAGAGACACACATGGCCTGAGATCATAAAACTTGAGGACAAAAAGACATGAGACATCATTACAAACAGGAAATAGCTTTGCAGCCACACAGACATAGCAAGGAGCTGATGGCTACTTGGGGTGGGGGTTGTGAATGGGGAATGCTTCCTACAGAGGGGCTGTCCTGCTCTGCAGAGGCTATGCACAGGAGCCTGGCCTCCCGAGACTCACTCACACTATGGATGGGACGTCCAGCTGGCTGGGAATCCAGCTTGCTTACTTCCAAAGGACATCCCCTCCTTGGGGACATTTCTAGCTCCTTTTTAATGTGCCACTTTTCCCCTGAAAGGACACCATGGTCAGATAAATGTGACACCTTGACTTTGTTGGTGGATCGTTGGCGACACCCCAATCTTGGCAAATGCACTTGGAAATCATCTTTCCAGTGGAGACCTTTTCTCATGGTGGCAAAAATAATTCATTTCATATAAAGATGTAATGTAAAAGCATGTGTATAAAAGATGTAATATGAAAGCATGATGATTAATCTCATTGTCCCCACATTCTAATGATAAATCCTGTTTAAAAATTGTAGCTCCCTACATAAAGTATATAATTTATCTTTACATTCTCAATCCAGTGGAAAATGCAGTTTATTCCTTTCCACATGTCAGATCAAGAGAAAGAAACGATTTCTATTATGAACTATTTATTTAGCAACTGTTTATTTTATTTTTTTGCTTTATATTGAGTTTATTGGTACAATCTAGGTATACAATACAGTTACATTCATCATTGGGATCCTGTACCTTCACATAAGAGGTCTTGAGTCTCATTTTTTCCCCTTGTCCCTGCTCTCTCTTCACCCCTTCCTCCCCTCCCCATTTACAAACACTTTATTTCCATTTTTTCAGTTTCTCATATTTTTTTCTTCTCCCTTATTACCTTTCCCCCACCCTTCCCACTTTCCCTACACCTTTAGCCCTTTACTTCCTATTTCACATTATTAATTATCTCATTAGGATCCTGTGTACTATTATAGTTTTTCACACCAGAGAAACTATTTGGTATTTCAGTTAAAGAAATCTCTGTATGAACATTAAAAATAGGGAATCCTAAAATAAGACTAAAAAGGAAAGTAAAAGAGAAAAAGCAATGATGTAACATTAAAATCATCCTTAATTCTGGACATGAAAATGGTCAGATATGTCCCTTAACATATTTAAATTGCTTCTTGCTCTTGTAGTCTTATTCTTTTTTCATTATTTAGAAAATACTTTATTAGTTTCTGTAATCAAACCCATGTAGATATGACCTTACATATTTAGTACAATGCGTTACCCCCTGTACACATGGAAAAAGAAATAAAAAATAAAAATAAAAAAATTAACATTTCTAGACCAATATGGCTGTCCATTTCTGTACAATGCCAACTCAACACAGTAAATTGGGATAACTTTTTCCAAAGTTGACAGCACCGTTAAAGTTTCCCAAAATTTAATTTATATATAT
>NW_022900919.1:13294833-13295251 GCF_012274545.1 Fukomys damarensis | reverse complement strand
GTCACTACTATGTATCATAAAGCAGGTACAAGATATTTTACATTCACAGAGGTATGATATAGTACCATCCTACATCAATAATACTAGAATCAGTTTTGGTTTGAAATTTGCTTTGTCTGAAAATAAGATTGCTACCCCTGTTTTTTCTGGGCTCCTGTCACATGGAGAATTGTTTTCCATCCTTATACTTTCAGTCTATGGGCTTCTTTTTGCACTAGGTGTGTTTCTTATATACAACATATTGTTGGATTTTGCTTCTTATTCCATTCTGCTGGTCTATTTCTCTTGATTGGCGAGTTGAGGCCATTGACGTTGATGGTTATAACTGATATGTACTGACTTATTATTGTCCTGTTATTGGCCTTTTGTTGACTCTTTTTACTTTTTCACCATCTCCTTTTAGTTTCTTGCCTTGCCT
>NW_022900919.1:13220233-13294526 GCF_012274545.1 Fukomys damarensis | reverse complement strand
TTCTCTTACTGCTTGTAGTATTTTGTTCTTTTGTTGGGTTTCTGGGATCTTGATTATTATATGTGTAAGTGTAGATTTTTTGTTTGATTGTAGCTAGTTGGGGTCCTATATGCCTCAGTTATCTGAATGTCAAATTCTTCCCCTCTGTTTGGAAAGTTTTCTGTCATTAATTTTGCGAACAGCTTTTTAAAGTCATTTTTGTTTTCTCCTGCTACTTCGTGGATTCCTATCAGTCTTATGTTATTCTTCTTTGCATCATCTAGGAGTTTTGGATTGATTTCTCATGATCCCTTAGTATTTTTAAGAGACCTCTTTTCATGGTCATTGACTGCAATCTTATCTTCTATATCTGAGAGTCTATCTTCACATTCTTTTATTCTGTTGTGTACACTTTCAATGGAGTGTTTAATCTCCTGCATATCTGTTTGAATCTGTTTTATGGATTTCATTTCTTTCCTATGTTGGGCATTTATTTTTTCCATTTCTTTCTTATGCTGGGCCTTCATGGCTCCTATTGTGGTCCTGAGCTCATCTATTTTTTTGTCAGTTTCTGCTCTAGAGTCTCGAATCATGACTTCCATTTTGCTCACTATCTCTATGGTTATCTGGGAAATTATTTCTGTTTTGAATTTTTCTAGAGCCTGATTGATCTGTTTTGTTACTTCCTGTGCTTTGAGTTCAGGGTGTCCTGGTGGTTCACTATCAGCCTTTTCATCCTCATTTGCCCTACTGTTTGCCATTGGTGAACTGGAAGACTGTCTTTGTGTCTTGCTTAAGTGTTTTCTCATTTTTATTTTTGTTGTTGGACTGTTCTTGGTTTAATCTCTGGGTTATCACTCAAATCTTCCTGATATAGTTGCGCCCTAGCTTCTGGGTCTCTAACGACCCACACACATTCTCATCTTCATAATTCAGAGAAAATAGCTCATCAAATCAACTGCACTGCTTTATCCCAACTGATTCAATCAGCAACACATTAAGATCAAGCACAACTTGGAAACTGACCACCTGTGGTAGTCACTAGTATATCACCCTTAAATCATTTGAATTAAATTGAAATCAAGAAGCAGTCCAGAACATGTCTGCAGTGAACAAAATTTCACTATAGTGTATTTACCATTTAATGGTTCAGACAGAGCAAGGTTTCAAGACCCCTGGTCTCAATTAGCTGATGACTGAACCACATTACGCTGACTGACCTTGGCTGCAAGGCCCAGATTGAGTTCCCCAACCTTCTGAATGGTTGAACTCCACACCATTCTACTACAGGTTTCCCACACCCTTTCTTTAAAGATGTTCAAAGTTGGGAACTCAGAAAAATACCCTTGATGACCACCTCTGCCTCTGCAGAATGGGTCCAAAGACTTGCACAGTCAGGAGGTCTGAGAGTGCACATGCGTAGGCGGGGGTGTAAGGGGAGTTATGGGGGTTCAGGGGTGCCCACATGGCTACCTTCCTGGCATTGGAACAATGGCGGCTGGGGCGTGAGAAGGCCTGGCTCTATCAACTGTTTATTCATGGAGGTAAAAAAAAATAAATGGATAAGGTAATATTCTCATAAGTCAGACTTCAGAGGATGTTAATGTCATTCACTCAACAAGTACTTTTTTGAAAGTGTTCTTTGTGCCAGATACTGGGCTGGGTGCTGGGGAAACCATGCACATAAGACCAGAGACAGTGAGGAAGAGAGAACAGTGAAAAAGAAATTATAATACAGAGTGATAATCATGGTGATGGGGTGACTAACAGGTTTCTTGGGAGCACAGAGCTTTTATCTCTTTGCTGTTAGCCATTGCATGGCTGGGTTGGATGGGGATTTTAGAGCGAAAACCCTGCATAAAAGAGAGAAATATCATCTAGTTAGGCTAGAATGATGGTTTAATGTGTCACTAGGAGCCCACATTAGACTGGCACTGGATTCAGGTGGCCAGAAGGATCCTAAAAGCTTAAGTTTTTAGAATCAGGGAGTGTTGTAGCAATTCTGACTCTGTGCCTTGTTTCAGTAGAATGTGATTAAGAAAGAATAATGTGAAAATAGTTTTTCAAAGACAAAAGTGCTAGACAGATGTGGAGAGTTGTTGCCTATTGTTTGCTCTGGGGTCTCTGATTGAGTCTAAACTATCTCCACGCCTGAGCTTCAGGCTGGGCAGGCTCAATGGGCTGCTGGGGTGACTCACTGGGGGTCTGTTTGTATAAGAGTCTCCCACATAAGAACTTATTTCAAGGAAGGAAAGAGTTGGGCACAGCACCCCTTATAGATGAAGGGTGGGGGACATGGTGGTGTGAGCTTTGATGGGTGATTAACATCTGAGTTAGACTCCTGCTCAGCACCCAAAAGAGAACTCTTGTCTTGGTCATAGCAGAAAAAAACCTTCAAATAAAATGTCATGGTATTCTACCAAAAAAAAAAAAAAATCTGAGACAAGGTAAGCCAGTACTGCTGTACCAATGTGTAAAGGCAAAGAGAAAAGATTTCCCCCAAACCTCAGTGGAGCTGGGACACTGTAGGGGCTCCCTTGGATGCACTGGTGGGAGATCATGGAGGTAGCAATGATATTCAGTGAGATTCTGCATCCTGTGCAAGAAAGTAGCTGGGAGTTTTGAGCACCAGAGGTGGAGGGCATAGTGAGGTGGTGTGTGGCAAGTACAGGGAACATGGTGGCAGAGCTTGTTGGGTGACAGCAGCAGTGGTCACTGGCACAGATGTGAATTTCATGGGGACCTAGTGGTGATGTTCCATGGCTGCTGATGTCTATGTCTGTGAAGATGTGGGAGACAGCCCCTGAGACCTCAGGACACTCCTAGAAACACTCAGTGATAAAGGAGAGGCTTTGGAATGCAGTTCCTTATATGAGTGGGAGGAAGCAAGAGCTAGTGGAGTATGGATGGAACCCTACTTTTTATATATGCTCTTGGTGGGCAGCCTCACCAGGAACTCAGACCAATTTTCCTCCTTCTCTGGTACATCCTTTATAATTATTTTCACATCTTAGATTTAATATTTCCATATAAAAGGGTTTTTCTCTTGTTATTGTCCTGTAGCTGCAAGGCAAACTTTTTCTTTTATTCACTTATGATGTCAAGATGGTGACTTTGGGAACATTAAAAAGTGATGCCCCCTTTCAGAAACCTTTGTCACCTCTACTCTGAGTTTTTCTTGTTGTCTGCATGCATGTCCCAGGGTGTCACAATTTGACTTAGTAGAAAATGATAGTTGTCAACTCCCTTTAGAGATCCTTGGATAAAGTTACTGATAAACCTGTTTTTGTTTCCCTGTAATTATGATGCCATCAGGTCTTTGAGGAGAAAAGGTCCTGTCATTGCAGGTTGGATACTATGGACTTATACATAGTCATTTCATCCTTCTGCCTATCAATCCTGTAATACTTCTTTTCCTTTCTTTCTCTCCATCAGTGTTCATTATTAATTTTGCTACCTTCGGCTGATCTCTTTTCCCATAATTTCTTGTTTGAATCACTCTCATCACCAAAGATTTCAGATTTATAATGCTTTTTCATCTTGGTATTACTAAATTTCTCTTTCATTCCTTTAAATGTAGTGTGTAATCTGTTCTTCGATTACATTTGTGCATAACAGTTCATCAAAAAATGAGGTGAATCACCATGCACTTTCACCATCTCCATCAAAAAGCAAAAATAACCATGGTTCTATTCACAAAAGCTAAGATACAGAATCAGCCTTATTGCCTGACAACAGATGAAGGCATGATATTTATATGACAATAGAGTATTATTCAGGCATAAAGAAGAATAGGATTCTGTCATTTGCAACAAAATTGATGGAACTGGAGGATATTACGTGAAGTGAAATAAAGCAGATACAGGAAAAAAAAGCAGCGTGTTTTCTCTCTTAGGCAGAAGTTAAAATAAGTCAACACAAAAGTAAAGCTCAGGATGAGTATCGGGGGGAAGGTTGGAAAATATGGTTGGAGTCAATACTGTCCATTGTATATGTGCATGGAAACATTACACAGACCCTACTAATATGTACAACTAATATGTGTTAATAAAAAGTGGAAATAACCACACCTGGCTCTTGGACTCAAGTGAGACAAATGTGAATCTCAGAAGAAAAGAGTGGAGGGAAGATTTCCAATGGGAGAATATCTGAATTTCCCCAGCTGGCTGACAGCTCTGAATCTCTAGTTGGAAGAGCTACAAAATACAGATTTTTGTGACAGCAAGGGAAATTCAGAAAGTTTCTAACGGGGAAAAAAATGAGTTCATTTAGCTTGACAATTATTTGCAATTTATTACAGTGGGTTTGATTATAATAGTAAGTGAGTGAAAATGTATGAGATAAACAGCCCTTTCAAAGCCCTGGGAGTGTGCATGAGATATTTTTCATTCTGCTGAGTTACTGATATTAGACATTCAAATCACTCTTCTCCACATTCATTATGTGGGGCTTGAAAAGATTCATATAATCCTAACCTGCTGTGTTCCTCACTTGCTAATCTATTCCAACACCAGTGGAATATTAATGACCACAGAGCCATGACACTTTCCATAACCTCTGCTATTTGCGCTGTGACAAAATTAAGTGCAGTCTGCATCTAATTACTCCGTGCTGGACTTCAGCAGGAAAGAATTCAATTTTATGAAATAACAAATTTGGGGTAATTCTGTGCATAATAAATGCACATTTGTTCCATTCATTGGCCATCTTCAGGGTGCTAAGTATTTCTTCCCATTGTCTAAAGGAATGTTACACTTTAAGGTCACTCTTCACACAGCCTTAATTAACAGCAAGGAAAAAGTAATTTGCATTGCAGATGTTTCTGTTTTTGGCTTTAAGGTCACTTTTTTGCATTAAGTATTAAGGTCACAGACCATCCTTAGACCAAAGCAATGTTTTCCTGAGATATTTTTCTTGACCCACTTCCTTAGATTAAATTGCATGCTGGTAAAAGGTGGTGTATTTTCTTTTTTGTTAGACAGAAAAAATTATCAAACTGTTTTAGTGTCAGGGCTTAAAACACAATACATAGATGACAGAGGACAACTTTGCTTTCACTCTAGAACATACCTCTATAATAATGACCATTAGCCATGGGGGAACCAGCTGGTTTCTTACAGATATTCATGTGGTAAGCAACATAAGAATAAAGAAACTCTGTCTCTGGCTCACAGATGTTATTATTATTATTTTTTTTTATTGAGTTTATTGGTACATTTAGGGATACAGTGCAGTTACATTCATTGTTGGGATCATGTACCTTTACATGGCAAGTCTTGATTCTCATTTTTTTCCCCTTACCTCTGCCCTCCCTTCACCCCCTCCTCCCCTCCCCATCTACAAACACTTTATTTTCATCTTTTCATTCTCTCACATTTTTTTCTTTTCCCTTTTTGTTCTTCCCCTACGTATCACTCCTTCCCTACATCTTTAGCTCCTTTCCTCCCATTTCTAAATGTCAGTAATCTTATTAGAATCTTATGCATTGTTGCAGAATATTCACACCAGGGAAACTATTCGGTATTTACACATGTGGGACTTATTTATTTCACTTAGGAGTATATCTTCAATATGTATCCATTTTCCTATGAATGAATCTATTCTCTCGCTCTTTATGGCTGAGTAATATTCCATTTTATAGAAAAACCACAACTTCTTTATCCAGTTTCCAACGGATGGGCAAATAGGTTGTTTCCAAGATTTAGCTATTACAAACTGTGCCGCTATAAACATGGGTGCACATACTTCTCTGTGATATGATTCTTTTAGTTCTCTTGGAAAGATACCCAACAGAGGGATGGCTGGGTCAAATGGAACCTCCAGTCCAAGCTCTTTGAGGTATCTCCATATTGATTTCCATAGTGGTTGCACTAGTCTGCACTCCCACCAACAATGGAGGAGGGTTCCTTTCTCCCCACAACCCCGCCAACATTTGTTATTGTGTGATTTCTTGATAGCAGCCATTCTTTGTGGGGTGAGGTGGAATCTCAGTGTTGTTTTCATCTGCATCTCTCGAATGACCAGTGATGTGGAACATTTTTTCATATATTTTCTTGCTGCTTTCACTTCTTTGTATGAGAAATGTCTGTTCATTTCGGATGCCCATTTTTGGATCGGGTCTTTATATTTGGGGGGACTGATTGTTTTGAGTTCTTTATATATCCTTGATAATAGTCCTTTGTCTGAGGTACAGCTGGTAAAAATTTTTTCCCACATTGTAGATTGTCTCTTAGTTCTGCTAATGGTTTCTTTTGAAGTACAGAAGCTTTTTAGTAAGATGAGATCCCAGTTGTTGATTCTTTCTGCTAGTTCCCGTGCTACTGAGGATTTGTTCATAAAGTCTTTTCCTATACCAATGTCTTCCAGAGTTCTGCCTAACTTACTTTCCAGCAAGTTTAATGTTTCTGTTTTAATATTTAGATCTTTAATCCATTTGGATTTTAATTTAGTGCATGGCGAAAGATAAGGGTCTAATTTTAATCTGTGACAGGTTGATATCCAGTTTTTCCAACACCATTTATTAAAGAGGCTATCTTTCCTCCACTGAGGATGGTGAGCTCCTTTGTCAATCACAGATGTTATTATAAACTCATATGTCTGATTTTTCTTTAAAATTATTACCACCATTTTAGCTGTAGTGCTCTGGGTCCAATACTCTAGCATTATTCCAAGGATGTTTTCTTCTATTCATTTTCTATCATTCTTCATTCCCTTTTCTAACTGCTCTACATAGAGCACTGTGCATGCACAGAAGTCAAGTTCCTAGTTCTATGAAGATGGTAGAATCACTGGTTTGGCATTTCCTTTCCTGTCCCTGGCCTGTCCCCACTTCAGTCCAAATAGTGTTTTTATCTTCTTTTTCATGTGTGTGGCTTGCAGAGAATGCTTCATTTGAAGAAAGGCTATGCATCTAAAAATTATTTCAAGAACTGCTGAAAAGGCCTAAAGACCTTTGTTCCGTAGAGTAGGAATCTGCAGCTCAGAAATGATAGAGGGCATAGTCACATCACAGAACACAGAGGAGGATGGACCAAGATGATGGAGGCTCTTTAGGATCCCTTCTCCATGACAGACACACACTTACACATCTGGGGAGTCACCCAGCATCAAGGTCCTTGCAAGATGAAGCTAAGGATGGCATATTTAGTCAGAAGATAGGCCACCAGCTTTACTGGTTCTTACCTTTGTATACAGAGCACACAGCTGGCTGAAAATGAACTGTAGATAACATAAAACTTCAATATCATCAGCTGTTGGCCAGTTGTTCAGTTTCAAGGTTTATTGATCCAAATTCCTGTAAAATTAGATCCAGCCCCCACCCTTCTACGTGCCCCCCCTCTTCTCACTGCTAACCTTGTTCAAGAAGGCCATCTGTTTGCAGCTGGCGACATTCTCCTCCTGTCCCCACCTTCTACAATGTCAGGCAAGAAACACAAAACACATGGATGCTCATGAATAATTCAGTCCCCCAAGAGAAGGCCATTCGATCCTGATCCAACACAAACCTTTCCCATCAATCTGCATTTTTGAAACTAACCCAGGGAAAGTCAAGCTCCTCCAGACGTGCGAATTCAAGGCAGTTCTGATTTGCAAGCCTAAGAGCTTCTCAAATAAGAAAATCAATTCAAACCCAAAGTGACATTTTGGTTTTATGAAGTCAGCGTTGTCTGGGTTGCATTATTTAATAGGGCGTATCCATGACGATCTCTGAAGGGTTAAATCTCACGAATGGTAGGATAGAATGCTATCTATTATAATTTCGACTTTAATGATTAGAAACACAGAATTCATTCTTTGGCCAAGAGTAGGCTCTGAAATGCATTTCATTTCAGCTTGTCTTTTCTAACACAGTGTGCCTTGGATTTTACTGACTTACTCATTTTATTCACCTGACCCATTTGTTTAATTGGTGCCCACAAGGAACAGCAGGAGGACCTGGCATCCAGGTAAAAAGTGACACCTGCTGACAAGCTTAAAAGCCTCGAAGAAAACATGAACTGTCTTAAATAAAGACCATTTTTTTCTAGACTGAGATGCTGAGAATGCAGGATAAAATCCAGGTGCAAAGAGCTGCTTGCTCAGAACTGTGACTGGACATTCACCAGCTCTGTCAGTAACCCTCACTGGGATTAAATTTAGTGTCACTGGAATCACTGGGAAAATTCAAAATTAAAATTCAATTTTAAGGCTCAACCTGTCTTTGCTAATTTGATCAGTCATATCCCCCCAACTGTTAGCTGACTGACTGGATTATTTGAAAACACAGTGCAATCCTAGGTAAGAAAAGGCAGTGCTATTTCCCCATTTATAAAATGTTTATAATGGGAAATGAAGTTTCTGCACAGAAATTTTTCAAACTTGAGTTCTACCTCTGAGAACAAATTAGATCAGCTTTTGGCAAATTATGACCCGTTGGCCAAACCCAGCATTCTTCTGTTCTTTGTAAATAAAGTTCTGTTCTTAGTACATAAAGTTTTCTTCTGTTCTTGGGAAATAAAGTTTTCCTGGAGCACACTCTGGTTCATCTACTTTCAGATTTTCTGTTGCTGCCTTCACATTGCAGTGGCAGAAATGAGTGGTTTTGACAGAGGTTCTCAGGCCTGCAAAGTCTACAATATTTACTAGTTAGCTTTTAACACCTAATGTTTCTCATCTAATGGGAGAAGCGGGATGTACAGAAGCCCCCCGAAAGAGCAGGACATTTATAAGGTCTAAAAATTCAGAGTGGTAGTCTGGAAATCTACTGAAGACTGAATTGTAGAGGGAAAACTGGCCATTAATAGCTTTGTTATAGAGCCGGGGATTTAGCTCAGTGGTTCTGCCACCTGCCTCACAAGCGCAAGGACTCGAGTTTGATCCCTGGTACCCGGCCCAAAAGAAAAAACAGCTTTATTATAAACTGAAGAATAAGTGATACAGCAGATGCCAAAGTTTGCTGGTGGTGCTCTGTGAAGGAAAGAATCACATCCAGGAAGTTTGGCACCACTTATACGATCAGGGACAAGCTCAGGAGTCTGACTCTAGGTGACAGAGAACGGGGATATTGCAGAGTTTCACTATGGCTTCGACCAAGGATAGGCAATTTTTTTTTTAAGCACCTTCTTTACTGGCCAAGAATCAGGCACCTGTCCTCAGAAGGCTGATTGTCTTTACATTTAGCTGCTGACCACACAGAACCCGGTAGTAGGCAGGGTTTGGCTTGTGAACTGTGATTAACCAATGTTGGGATTAGATTGAAGACTCCTCAGTACTTCAATTCTTTCTCCTTAGATTCCATGTTCGTTAATCATCCTTCTAATTAACAAATGTTAATTCGTGACATCCTTGTGAGAGACTTAAAAGGGACTGGAACATCGACTTCCAAGGCACAGAACCTTCCCCAGCACCCCTATAAAAGTGTTTTATAGGATAAACACACTTGGATCCCCGGTGTCTGCTCAGCCCAGGGCCAGCCAGGTGGTGGATACATCACAAGAACTGCTGAAAGAACAGGGATGTTGCTAACGCAGTTCCACCCTGCAGGGGCCCGGCTGTACAGTCAGTCTGCCTAGATAACACTTCTATTTGTGTATTTCCGGCTCAGCTAAGCACTTGGGAATCCAATTTAACATGTACGTGGAATGGACACCTTTACTTCAGGACGTCGCATTTATTTCACATTACTCCTGACACACGAGGTGGCCAGGTGCAGTGGGCGCGGTTGCTGTGGTGTACAGGCAGCTTGTATAGCATTTCTTGATGTGAGCAGGTTGACGAACATTTTTTCTTCCATGCCACTGTGGAAGAAATCATTTTTGACCCTATGGCATTTCAGTTTGAGACTGTGTCTTGCCCAAATTATGGATCTCTTTTATTTTGCTGAGAAATATCTTTAAACTATAGAAACAAAACCCTAGCTCATGTTTTGGAGGCCTGCGTTACTGAGGGGTACCTGTCTCTTCCTAGCTGTGTTGTTTTCTAGCCTTGAAGGTGTGCTAAACTCAAAGATTCCCCTCCTGCCCACACCAACCCTGCCATGATCGCATGCTGTTTCAGTTTCCAAATGGATGATTCCCGCAGTGATCTTTCATTTTTTGGAGCTCCTCCACTTCACTATTACCCCGGGCACACGGTGGAGCTGGCTGTCACCCATAGCTATCTCCATCCTTTGGCAACATTCATCCACCCTATGGTCTGCTCATATCCCCTCTGCTGCCCCGTCTCTTGTGTAATTTCCTCTTTCACAGCCATTCCTCAGCCCCAAAGCTGAAGAACTCCTAGTCCTTCCATTTCTCAACTTTTTCCCAGTGAGTGATCCTTTCTATCTCTCCTTTTACTCCTCATGCCATTTCTTTTATTTCTTTCGTCAACTCTTTTAACACAATCTGATTTACTAAAATCCATCTGATCTTCAAGGCCCACTAAACTCTTCTTTGTTAATAATCAATTTACAACTCTGTAATACATTACTTCTAGATCTTTGGATGTTTTACTGTGGTAGGGCATGAAAAAGGAACAAGTTTTGACAAGTTCTCATTTCAGAAATGTCTCTTAAAAATACTTCCTTTGCTCAATGAGATGAGCTACATTTGAGCATTTCGAGACCAACCTACATATATTTGTAAAATTTAATTGCTGTAATTTTTTTTCTGGGTAGAATCTAACTTGTGCAATTACTACAATTCACAGAAATAATCACATAAATTGAACTGACCTTTTGACACTGAACATCTGATTTGAATGAACTGAGTCACAATGGAAAATAAATATACTAAAAATGCCTCCTAATCCACTGAGTATGTTTTTGTATATTATTGGATTACTCTATTGTTACTATGACAACAGTGTAGTCATTTGGCATAACTACAAGGAAATGAAATGAATATTTTTAAGAAGTAAAATGGAGCCAAATTCTTAGTTGGCAAACAAATAAATTAAAATTTTGTATATATGATGAGAGGAGAGAGAGAGAGAGAAAAATAGATTTTGCATAATTGTCCTCTCCTTCCATGCATGTGAATAGTGGTTTTTTAAATGTTGACTTCATTTATTTTTGTTTTATTAGTACATGTTTGCAATATATAATGATTACATTTGTTATGGGGAGTTGGTACATGTATATAACATATCTTTTTATGTCTCCTTCCCTCCCACCTTCCCTCTCCCTCTACTTCTTGGTCCCTTTTACATTTGCAAAAGATCTATCTCCTGGTTTCCTGTATCTAACTTTTATTTTGCTCTTCAATTTATTTCTACTTTGGGTAATATATAGTAATTTTAATTTAGAACAAATTATCACTCATTAATTGATCTTCGTAGTTTTCACTAATATAGTACTATTGCATTTTAATTCGGTAAAATAATATGTGTGTCACAAAATAGCAAAAATGATTTTCTTGTTATGCAATGATTTTTTCTTTTAATCTCCTACAATCATTACAGAAACTTCCTTGAAAATAATATTTTGAATACATTCTTCACCTTGCTTGTGTACTATTTTATTAATCTTTTAGACCTAAGGGAGAATTCCACTTTATGAGTACTTTATGGGAAGAATGTTCCTGCATTTGCATTTGAATCATTTTGTGCCCAATAAGAAAAGTTTGAGGTTAATTTTAATAATAAAGAATTAGATAATTCAATCTAAGCTTCTGGTTAAGGTCAAGTAGGAAAACTACAATATGTCCTAAAAACAAAGCTTGTTGAAGTGTTGACATCACAGTGAGCCCTGGACTTTCAGACAGTGGGTGCCCAGGGAGATGAGCCTTGTCCTCAGGGTTCCTTTCAGAGCTGCAGACACAAGGGTCTTGGCATTTTTGCAAGTCTTTCTGGGGAATATGGATGAGGCAAGATAATTTAGGAAGATTAATAACTGAGCTTAGCAAATTCTGTAAACCAAAGTTCAATATAAAAATCCATTTCCACATTATAACAACAGAAAATGGAAAAAAACTTAAACAATATAACCTTGAAATGATATATGCATCAAAGGGTGAATACCTTGGAATATGTCCAACATGTAATATTTAAGACCTTTATACAGAAACCTATAAAAAATACTGAGAGAAATTAAAGATGCTAGGCCACTAGAAGCTGCCAGTTTATAACAGTTCCCAAACTAATCATAAAGCATTAATTCTAGATCAATGCAATCTCACTTAAAATAATACCAGGTTTTATTGTGTTTGTTTTTTCAGTGGCATTTTTGACAGGCCAGTTCTTTAAAAGAGCTAGTCAAAACACTTTTAAAGAAGATAAACAAGTAGGAGAACTTCTCTGTCATATATTAGGGATTACAGTAAATATATGATACATAATAGTATGTGATACAGGTGCAAGGGTAGTGGTAGGATTTGAATAAGTGACCCCAAAGGTTCATGTGTTAAAGGCTTGGTCTGTAAATTGTGATGCTATTGAGAGACAGTAGACTGGAACATCTAAGAACTTAGGGATTTGTGGTTACAACCACTATGGAGATTTGGCAGAACAGTACAGTAGAAATTCCTTTACATCTATCTGTATCTCTACTGAATATCTTCCTGAAAACCATCATTTTATAATGATACAAGCATCTCTACATCTATAGTAGCACAGTTCACCATAACTAAATTATGGAAACAGCCCAAATGCTTGTCAACAGATGAAAGGACAAAGAAACTGTGGTATATATACACAGTGCTGTACTACCCAGCAATAATGAAAGACAAATTTAAATCACTTGTAGGAAAATGGGTGAATCTCGAGACTGTCATGTTGAATAAAACAAATCAGATGCAGAAGGTTAGCATCTCATGGCTTCTCTTATATTGGAAACCCAAGATATAAAAAATTTAAAGAGCAAAATAAAGGAGAGATAGTAGGAAATAGGGAGATAGACTTTTGTTGTTAAGGGAGAAGGAGACGGGAGAGGTTCTGAAAGAAAGAGGGCCAAAAAGATCAAGACATTTCTATCTCTGTCTCTGTCTCTATCTATATTAATTCCCCCAAAGAAATGTAATTATTATGCATCACAAAAATATACCAGTGAAAAATTTAAAGAAATATGAGGTAGGTACCAGTGGGAGAAAATTAACACCCTGAGGGAAGCCCTTGGAAAGGATTGTGAGCTCTGGCCTCTTTTTGCTCTCTTTTGCTTTCCAGCTTCTATGAGATGAAAAGCTCCCACCATGCCGTGCTGCTTCGCCACATGACCTAAAACAATAGGCTGAAACTTCCAGTACTGTGAGCTAAAATAACCTTTCCTCTTTCAAAGTCAATAGATAACCTCAAGTCTTTTGTTACAGCAATGGAAATCTGACCAATATAGACAAATATATAGATAATGTAGCCAGTGATATAAAAAAGATATCCTGGGAACAGATGCATATGTATATTAACAAGTGACTCCTGGCAAATGTGGTACCTCAGAACAGTGGAGAATGAATAGTCCTTTCAGTAAATGCTGTTGAAGTAATTGGATGCCCACATCAAAAGAAACAAAATGTGATCCCTATGCAAGAACACATATAAAATATAATTCAGGTGGAATGTATCCATCCAAATGTCCAGAAAATGTATGAAAACTTTCCAACCTCTTTAGTTATCAAGAAAACACATATTAGAAGAGTAAGCTATCGCTACACAGTTGCTAGGATGGTAAACATGTGAAAGACTGACAATGTCATATCGTGGAAAGGGTGCGGAGCAAGTATATTTTCATGCATTGTCAGTAGGAATTAACAGGTTAATTGAAAAAATATTTTGGCACTCTTTGTTAAAGTTTTGGTAGACAAATCTTATGACCCAGAAATTCTACTCTTAGATATATACCCAGAACATAAATACATACCTAGAAGCACAAGAGAAACAGTGTTTACTGTAACTTCATTGCAAAAAAGTTCAATTTGAAAATAAGTCCAAAACTCACTAACTATAGAATGGTAAATTTGATATATTTTGCATGTTGTATATGCACACATAATGTAATGCTACACAGTAAGGAAGTGGACAAAATACAGCATATTCAACAACTAGAAATATCATAAATAGATTTTTATTAATGAAGTCAGGTGTAATGGAATATATATTGTACATGTAGCTCAGTTATATAAAATGTATAAAACAGTAACAGAGTAGACCATAAAGAAGTACAGTGAACCCTCAAGTTATGACTGGCCTGACATATGAACAATTTGGGTTAATTAGGTTAATGGAAGATTCATCTGTCTCTTGTTATCTATAGTGTGTATCCAAGTAAACATCCAGATCTCAGCTGTTTTGATTTAATTACAACCAGTCCTTGTAACCTATTGAGTTCATAAGTCAAGGGTCCACTGTACAAGTAAGTGGTACTGTAAAAAAATAATATATTTGTTACTTTTGAAAGGCAGGGAGGGGAAATCTACTGACATGTTGTACATGGGGCTGGCCATTTTCTGTTTATTTCTTGGGCTGGGTGGTGCTTTTAGAAAACATTGATCTGAACCTTTTTTGTACATTTTTCTGTGTGTGTTATTCTTCACCATAATAAAGTTGTAAAAAAAGAAGTAAAGTACCTCTGATACTTTGTTTTCGCATCACATAAGCAGACAAGTCCTGTCCAAAAATAGGTTACTTCTTTTTATCAAGTAACAGTAACTTACAATTTGAATTCATCTCTTGAGAAAATAATTACTAAAAAATCTATTTTTCCTGTCTTCCTGAAAGTTAAAGAACCATGTGCTACATTAGTAAGAGATTCATAATTTCACCAGATGATGAATTTTAATCTGCTGTAGGGAAGCCATCAGTAAAATATAATTATCATAGATAATATAGACAAAGCCCTTCTTTGCAGACTTTTCATTAAAAAATTGTTTTGTAAACCTGGTGAACCCTAGATCTTCGGAGATACCATTAATAATACAGTGAAGTTCACATTTGTGACCAGCACTTATTTTTTTCTCTAACAAAATTAGACTATACAGTGCTAATCTTTCTCATGCCTATGCTTTGGAAGACTTCAAATGCTCTCTGCATATTAACTGGAATGGTCTGAGTACTGAATGAACAGGAAATATTGCAGTGGGTACAATGAGATGGGAAACTGCTCTTGATCTCTGAGTTGGTAACTGAACTGTGGATGAAATTCAGCCTGCGACTTGATACACACTTCAACTACTTCCAGATTTTTATGCCATTATTCATAATCTATGGGGAGTGTAAGTTATCAGTTTGGGAAGTGCACATGTAGATTTTTCAGCCATATCCAAATCGTCACCTTGGAGCAATTATTTGTCTTCTTGAAAACCTAATGATTGAATTTGTACAATAGACAAATCATCCTCCTTGCAGAATTTTCATGAAGGTGTATGATGTGCAGAAAGGTATCTCAATAAATAAAAAAAATTTATCCACACTAATATGTTCAAACCATTAATTTTACCATGAAGGGACAAATACCATGGAAGAGAGAAAACTTGCTCAAGACTACAACAGAATTGCCATAAAACCTAGGTCTTCAGAGGCACAGAGAGGTGTCCTTCCCACCACCTTATCTGCTTCCCAAATCACAGCCAGTCCTGGTCTAACAATTTACAATATAGGAAAATATAAAGAAAGTAAAACAGCTACATTGCAGCCCACTCCTCTAAAATTTCCAGGATAATTTTATAGATTTAATTGGATTGGCATGGACAATATTTATCTTAATAAGGGAACACATTCATTAGGTTGTAAAGTACAAACCCACGCAGGAGACAGCATGTGACAAATTACAGAAATAACAAGGCTCTGAATGGCCCAGCAAGTGCACCTGCAGCGGTCCCACCTGGGGCTGTGATTTCATTACCCTCATAAAGCAAGGCAAGGTCAGGCTTAGTCAGACTTCGATTAAGAGGCCCCCGAGGAGATCCCAGGTGCAAAAGGAACTAACATGGATGCAATGAGAGATATGTGAGAATTTCTCCTTCCTGTCCTGAAGGAGGCCTTGGTGGGTCAGCTAGAAGATGGAGTTAACAAGATGGGTGCAAGGAGCTGCCCCACCAAATATTGGGCCAAACTGGAAGATGTGGGTTAGATTTAGCTTCAGCTTTTGTTACAGGAGGGAGTCAAGGAAGGTTTTCATAAACTGCATGCAAACCTAACTTGCAAGTTTGTTCAGGTGCAGCTCTTTCTCTTAAAGAGCAGGAAGAATAAATCTATTCCTTTATTTGTGGGTAAGTGGCTTGTCTTCTCGGAGCTGGTGCCAGCTAAACGAGAATGAAACCAATGTTCTTGAACCCTGGGAATGGCATGTGAAGCCAGTTGACCTGGCCACATTTCAGGGCCCCCAGTTAGGTCTGCTATTCTAAGTGGCTTCTGCAGTTTCAAGTTTTCCTCCTCAAGAGCTGACCATGCAAAATGATCCCTGGTGGTGGAATATCTCTTCCAACACCAGTTGGCAAGATGCCTTAGGCTATATTTGAAGCAGAAAGTGGCACAAAAGAATCAGTGCCCTGCTTTCAAGACATATGCAGTATAAACTGATCTTAGGGTTCCTTGAGCGATATTATAGTTAAGGAAGCCATGGTTGTTTTGGGGGTGAAATATTCTGTGGTTTTAGGCTTTACATATACATTACAAAAGCCTGATTTTTACACAGTGACCAAAAATTGCATTGAGTATTTAGTGGAGCTAAACATAATTACTTCATGACTGAGAAACAAAATCTAAATACTAGATTTGAACGTATCATGATCTTACTTGGCCCCCTCAATTGTTCATGTGTTCCCCAGGACCTAAAGTCAAGAAAATTTTAAGCAGCTTTATCATGAGAGTTGTGAGTCTAGGGCTGGGATGTGTCTTCACCGGAGTGTGATTAGGCCATGAAACTGGGGAGGTGATTTGTCTGATACAAGGGAATTAGATCAGATCGAGAGGTTACCCCACAACAAACACAGCATGGACAACTGAGAGAGTTTGTAAGAACTACGTGTAAGGAGCGTTAAAAGCCAGATCTGTTCTTGCTAAATTTAGTGTTCAGGCAAAAGGATGAAGTTGACATTGGAGAGTGAGAGGAAAAGCACAAGTAAATGCAGATACCACAACAAAGAAAGACAGAGTGGATACACAGCAGAATCCAGAGATGTCTGCCTTTTGTTAGAGCTGCAGCTATTGTGCCTTGATTTTATACATTTTCATTAATTTTGTTTGTTTTGGTTGGCTTTATGATGCATGTATATGCCCACGTTGAATTCTTTATTAACATCCTTATAATCTCTTTGGATGTTGTTGTTTTTTTAGAATTACTCAGACCAATAATTCCAAAGTATACCTTGAGACTAGTTATTGATTGATTTGGCAAGGCCCAAATCCTACTTTTTAAACCTCAATTATCTTGCTGATTTAGGTTCACAAAGACAACTGTGGATTTTTACTGGGGCAGAATTTTGTGAAATCAAAATAAAATGTGATTTATAAAAATCTAGGGTGATAGCGCCCGATGCCTTTTAGGCCAATTTGTTGCCTCATCAGCCTAGAGTTCTTCTGCTGGATTCAGAGGGAAATCATGAACTGGCAAAGCGCAGTTCTATTAGTTGTCTTGAGGTCACCTCTTGACACCAGGCAGTGTGGGATGCCAGTAGTTGGCACAGTAGCTGCTGGTTACTGCTGCTGCTGGCTTATGCTAGACACGATAGGCCAACTCTACCAGGTGCTGGTCTCTGCTGTTGCTGACTGCCAACTTCTTTTGGTAGCTTGTGCTGGATGCCGTGGGTTGATTCTACTGGGTGCTGGTCCCTGCTGCCTTTTTCATTTGTCTCTGGAGCTCTTCAGTGTTAATAGCTCTGAGTGTTTATTGCTCTTTCTTTGGAAACAACTGCTCTATGCACACTACTCAGGATAAAAATCTTAAATGGATTTACAGAATTTATGGAACCTACATAACTCATGAGCAAATATACTCATGAGGATCACCAAAGCAAGCTTTTATTTCAACAAGTCCTTGCTGCAGCAAGGGGAGGTCAGTATATAGGAGGGAGCTCTCCTAGACTAAACCCCCAAAATGGCTGGGGAATGCTGCTTATAATATAGCAGTGGCAAGCCTGTTTCAGTGAGGGGTAGGGCTGATAGCTTGCTGTGCATGTTGGGCCCAGATCCCTCTCTTGCCCATCCCCTCCAGAGTGCTCTTTCCCTTCTTCAGAAAGGCAGCAGTATCATCTGGAAAGGTGGGAGTTTGGAAAGGACACTGAGCTGCCTGTCTGGCTGCATTCATGTTGGAGTGGAGAATGAAGGTTTGATAGCCAGGGAAGGCACTGAGGCAAACTGTCCTAGTCTATTGGGGTGAAAGGAGAAACAAAGGGAAGCAAAGTGAAGGGAAAGTTCCCCCCAACAGCCATCAGAGGGAAATGAGAATCAGGAAAGTGACTCACCTCATGGCAGCCAGGGGAGAGAGGAGAGAAGAGAGAGGAGAGAAGAGAGAGGAGAGAGGAGAGAGAGAAATTCCCAAATGGCAAATCCCCAGTGACTCACCAGTGAGTGAAAGAGGGGACCCGATAGCTAATTCAGTGATGAAATGGATCAATGGATCAATCCACTGATCAAATGGATCAATCCACTGATGAATACAGAGCCTTGGGGATCCAATCTTTCCAAAAGCTCCACCTCTGAATTTATGAGAATTTTGGGGGAAAATTTAGATTTAAACTATATTGTGGTGGACCTTCACGTTCACTTATTAGGGAATGCAAAAACGGTTCCATTTAAAAATATCAGTTTACTCGTTGTATTTGATCTATTCATACTTATTTTATTTCTTCCAATCAAAATTTTTTTATTGTACCCACTTCTAATATCATATTTCTCTTACTGCTAACACAGTAGCCAAATTCTGAGGAGAAAATATGAAAATTGTTGCTATTTGAACCATGGTGTTTATTTGATTGCAACAGTTTCCTGAAAATAGACTTATTTATTATCTTAATTACATTAAAATGTAAACTAGGAGAATAAAAATGGATATATATTGAGGATATACTCCTAAGTGAAATAAATAAGTCACACATGTAAATACCGATTATTTCTCTTACTGCTAACACAGTAGCCAAATTCTGAGGAGAAAATATGAAAATTGTTGCTATTTGAACCATGGTGTTTATTTGATTGCAACAGTTTCCTGAAAATAGACTTATTTATTATCTTAATTACATTAAAATGTAAACTAGGAGAATAAAAATGGATATATATTGAGGATATACTCCTAAGTGAAATAAATAAGTCACACATGTGTAAATACCGAATAGTTTCTGTGGTGTGAAAAACTATAATAGTACATAAGATCCTAATGAGATAATTGACCATGTGAAATAGGAAGAAAAGGGCTAAAGGTGTAGGGAAAGTGGGAAGGGTAGGGGAAAGGTAATAAGGTAAAAGAAAAAAATAGGAGAAAATGAAACAATGGAAATAAAGTGTTTGTTCATGGGGAGGGAAGGAGGGGGTGAAGGGAGGGCAGGGACAAGGGGGAAAAAATGAGAACCAAGGTACAAGAACCAAGGTCTTGTAAAGGTACAAGATCTCAATGATGAATGTAATTGTACCGTATACCTAAAATGTACCAATAAACTAAATAAAAGAAGAACAACAACAAAGTAACAAACTAGGAGAATAGCTTCTGTCCTATTAAAGCATAGGCAAGACATCCTTTTGTTCTCACTTTAGTTAAAAAACAGAGGATTCTGGGGTGCTGGAGATCTGCAGTTGCCTTTTTGATCCAGAGGGGTTGTAACCTGGTCATTGCAACTGAATTAATCCTTGAAGAAACTACTGAACACTACGCTGGGCTTGGGCATGAAATGTACTTGACAGTTCAGACTATTTATGATCTGGTTGGAAGGTGCTCACCTACACTGGCTGCTAAAATGTCCAGGAAAAGTTATGGGTGGCAGAACACATGAGCTCACCCTATGGAATAGCTGTCATTTAAAAACTTAGTAGGGAAAGATCTCATAGGGAAGAGACAGAGAGTAAAAACCTAATTTGAGCCCAAAGGGGAACTGTGCAGGTATGAATAAGGCAGAAGGTTCAGTCAACGGTGTCAGTTTCTGCTACTTCTGGGCTATCTTTGCTTTCTCTGTATCTACCTCTGTTTCTCTCTCGGGATTTTCGAGCATTGTTTTTTCTGCACAACATCTTCAACCTTCTCTGCTTACTAGTGTATCTCCTTTTTGACAGCAGGCTGTAGCTTCTTCAGAACTCAGCATTTTTTCTTCATTCAAGTCGTGACAGATAAAGGCTGGTGTCAACTCAGTTCCAGGTTTCTAAAAGAGAGGTGTTTCAGGTCAATGAAGGACTTATGGTCAACTTCCATTCCTGTCCCCTCTGACCAGCAAGAGGCAGATATCTGTGGCTGTACAGTCCATCCTGAGGGCGGGCAGTTCAAAAGCATCTAGAGAGACGTCTGCTGAAGAAACAGCTGTTTACACAGATGAGAAAGTGGATGGAGATTTGGTCTTCTTGGGAAAACACTTCAATTCCAAATGTAAGAGCTTTAACCTCATTTTAAAGTCTGAGTTGGTTTAGTTTTCTCCAAGCATTTCTCTAGGGGAATATTTCTCAGTTGCTCTTAAACTTTCTAGTTTGCTCTCTATTCTCTCTCTCATTTTCTCCCCTCCCTCCCTCCGTCTCTTTCTCTCCCCCTAACTCCCTTCTCTAGCCTCCTTACTTTAAGAATGGAGTAAGCCTGTCAAGCTTGAAAGCAGATCACAGTGCAAAGAGCTCTTCGTTGCATTAAAATTAAACATCTACTAAAGAAAAAGAAGTTTGGAAAATTCAGGAGAAGTTATTGATTTCAGCATCACCTTTGCTGTGATCCCACAAACCTGGAGATGTGCACTGGCAGCTGGTGCGATATATGTGCAACATTATCTTAGGGGGGCTGTGAGGGAAAAGGGTTTGGGGGTCCTAGATCACACACAGGGAACCAAACAGTGAACCCATGACAACACTGAGTGGCTCAGGCCTCTCCAGAGGTAGCATTTTCTTGCCAATGTCTTGAAAGAAGGCTATAAACAAAAGTTTATAAAATGAAAAATTTAGTTGCTTATAAAAATAACGATGACTTAGAAAGTAATATGTATTGATGTGGAGTACCTCTTACCTTAGTGACACATCTTATTCAGAGGTCTTCACATGCAACCACCTGACACACTGTCCATACCTGTATTAGCCATTATGAAGAATCTTGAAGTTGATGGCTCCTCTCTGATTTCAGAGAATCATCTGACCAACTCCTTCCTCCATCCCACTGTCTTGGTCCAGGTCTCTCCAAGTATCTATTGGTCTACTTTTCTATGTTCACTTTGGCCCCAAAACTAGTTTTCCTTAGCTCAGCTGGCAACCAGGTAGCTTCTATTTTCTTTTTGAGTCTTAGTTTCTATACACCCATGCCTAGTTTTGAAAAGAATAATTCTACAACTTGGATCTCCAAGAACTTGCACACAATAGAAGCCTCTCTCTGTCACAGATAAGAGAGTTTAGTCGAGATACAACACAGATTTTGTTTCTTAGGACCTCGTTCCTCACATTTTTATAATGGGGACATGAGATCAGATTGGGTCTAAGATAAAGTTTCACTGTAACCTTCCCAAATCAAATCAAATTTACCTTTTCTAGTTCCCTATACTTTTACTTTATTTCTGAAAGGGCATTCTTCTTAGATGGTGCCTTTTACTTGTTACCCAGAATCTTGGTGTCTCACTTTCTTCAGACTTTTTTAATTGGCTCTCTTTTAATTTTTTGTTTTACTTCTGGTATGGTTTATATTTACATGTGCCCCCTAAGCTTCATTTGCTCACAGGCGAGGCTTTTGGAAGGTGATTGGATTATGGGGGCTCACAGCCCCCCTATTTTGGGGGAAGCAGCAGTGTCACAGTGGGAATTACCTGGAATGGTTCATCTCTTCCCCAGCTTTTCCCACTCTCCCTGCTTCCTGCCTGTGATTCCCTGAACAGCTCTCCTCTGCTGCGACCCTCTACTGTGCACTCCTGTCTTGGAGCCAGCTGTTATGGACTGAAACTTCTCCAAACTTTAGCCAGACTAAGCCTCTCCACTTTTAAACTGTGGGAGTCTCATATTGTTTGCCAGCAATGAGAAAATGACTAAGAAAACTTCTCAACTAACCACCCAAGACAGAGATACCTATGCTATCCTATAAATCTGTATCTGTCATGTCAGTTCAAATTAAGTAGCATCAGGAACATGAATATTTCTTGAACATTCACAGGGTGGAGCTAAGGGACTTCTCACCTATGGATTCCTTCAGCAAATTGGCCTTCTTAACAGTGCTTGGAAATTGAAATGCATACTTTTTGTGGAGCTGCATATCTACCCACTTACTATGGACCTTGTGATCAAAGACTTTCTGTTACTATTTTCTCTGCCCAAATCCAAGATACAGTGGTGAAAGTATTGGATATGAAGCCAAAGAGATCATTTTGGTTTGAGCTTTTTCATTTCACCTTTCAGAAAGGCATCTATTCACTTATTCATGTAAGTACACCTGCCATTCATATGCAAGTATTTCTATCTTCAGTTTCTCTGTTGGTAATAGAAAGAGATTAATTCTTGGGTTTGAAGTCCATATTAAACATGAACTTGGACAGTGCGTATGGACTGGGCTTCTACACTTAGCACCACCAAGGTATGGTAAGAATTGAAAAGCACTAGAAAGAATAACTTTTCATATCACATGGAACTGGGCTCAGTCTTAAATCTTCCAAATCCTATATGAGTGTTCTAAGGCAAGTGTGACGGTTAATCTCAACTGTCAGTGTGGCTGGGTTAGGAGAGCCACCGAGCGGATGAGGAAAGCACACTTCTGTGTGTCTGGGTGGGTCCTGAGAGGTGATCTTGGTAACTAGATCCGGTCCTTGGCCCCTTCTCTGGTGTCTTCCCCTGGGCTCTGTCTCCAAGCTGCTAGGAACTGAGTAGCTTTGTTCCATTGTACACTTTTGCCTTTGTGTTCCTACTTTGGAACCAACTGAACATGGACTGAAATCTCTGAAACCATGAGCCAAATAAACCACTTCCTCCTTTAAATTGTGTGCCAAGTATTTTGTCCCAGCAGTGGGAAACCTAATGATTTCTTAGTTTCCTATTTAGTGAATTGGGGACATTAATATGCTGGTCCTGTGGTTAAGGATTTGGGGAAGCAATGTCACCAAGAAGGCACACTATATATCCTATTTCCTCACTGTCCTCTTAGCCCCTCAGTAAAGCTGCAGATTCCCTCCAGCCATCAACATTGGACAAATGCCACCAGTGCCTTGACCCTGGTGTCAGCTAGGTGGAGCAGAACCATGCAGACATCAGTTCGTTGGCTACCAGGTTTCACAGCATCCTTCTTGATGCATCCCCAATGGCTATTCAGCAGAGTTAGCAACTGTTTATATCAGTGGAGATCTCTGCATCCAGCCTTGCTTTTCTGTCTTAATTTTGTCCCATGACTCTTCCTGTTTTGGAAATAGTCTCAGTTAATTGTGGCTCAGATGACTAATGGGAATTACAACATCTGATACCTGCATAAAATTTTATGTTTTTTATCTATATTTATTGGTACATTTTAGGTATACAATCTAGTTACATTCATCATTGTGATCTTGTATCTTTACATGACGTGTCTTGGTTTTTATTTTTTCCCCATACCCATAGCCTCCCTTCCCCCCTCCACCCTTCCCTATCTGCAAAGACTTTGTTTCCATTTTTTTCCTTTTCTCTTCTTACCTTTCTCCTACCCCTCCCATTTCCCCAACACCTTTAAACCTTTTCTTCCTATTACACACTATCAATTATACAATCTCAACATCTGGCAAATAAACTCAAACTGCTTGATGTATAAACCATGTTGTTTATTTCCCTGGTGCAAAGCTGCTCTTACACTTGCTCTGTACGAGGAAAAGTCACTGTGTGTAGGCTTGCCTGGTCCAAGCATGATTCTCCTCAGTATTGGTGGTGGGGGGGAATCTGTGTTCTGTACTCATGAGTTCAAACCTGTACCAAGTGATGCCTACAGATTTTCTCTTGATCCATGTGTGCAACAAACTCACTGGCCACTGTGCAATGGACTACAGAGGGAGAAAGCAGATGCTAACCTGGAGAGAGCAAATAATGATGGTGAATAGGATACATGGATGGGTGGAAATGTATTCTTCCCAGATTTACACATTGACATCCTAAACCCAAGTACATCAGCTTGTGGCCATATTTGAAGATAAAGTCTTTAAAGTAGTGATTAAGTTAAACTGAGGTCCTTATAATGGACACTATCAATACAAGCAGTGTTTTTGTAGGAAGAGGAGATAAGGACATAGAAATAAGAAAAATCATGTGAAAATAGAGAAGATAGCCACGTGTGAGCCAGTGAGACAGACCTTGAAGAAACTAGCTTCACTGACATCTCAGTGTCAGACTTCCACCACCAAAACTGTGAGAAAATAAGCATCTGTTGTTTAAGCCATCAGGTTGCATGTAATAGGCTGTAATGGTAGTTCTAGCAAACAAACTATCAGAGCTGAATGCCATATTCTTCCATTTTTTCTCTCTCAAGCTGCTGGTAAAACTACACTTTCCCCCTTGAAGAGGGTGATGGTCATGTGATCTGTTTTGGCCAATGGAGTATGACTCTTTCTCTTCTACCATATTGGTGGCCAAGGTCCCCAGTATTGGTGGCTGCTTTGTAGCCTAGGTTGAAGAAAAAAGTGATGAGGAACAGAACTCCTAGGAAACCTGAGATGGGTTTGTGGTATAAAGGAGAAATCAACCTTTGTTGCATAAACCACTGAGAAACTGGGTTACTTACTACTGAGGCCTATATAACCTGACCTATCTTGGTTGATATTCTTTAATCACTGAGCTCCTCTACCAGGTTTGGGAGATGGCAGAAGTCAATCTATGCTCAGGAACTACAGAAAACACTACACTCCAATGCTATGAGATCGATGTGAAAAGTGCAGCAGCCCCAGCTATGTCATGCCAATCCAGGGGTCTAGCTTAATGAGCAGTTAACAGCAGAATGCACCTAGAAATCGTTATTATCTGTGTGCTACTTACAAATCCAGTGTTTATCCATGTATTAAATGGTGGTTTCTGTTCATTCCCCATCTTATGGCTGCACTGTGATATATGGTGTTGGTCTGATGTTTCAGTTATTTCCAGGGGTGCTCATATGTGAACAGATCAACTCAATCTAAGCCTCATCAAACAATGTCTTTGAGTCTCATCATTAACGACCACATAATGCAAAAATGCACTTAGTGTAATAAGATTAACATGAAAGGAATATAAAATATAAGAAGTCGATATAAGAAAAAGAGAATACATACTATGACAAACCTAAGGGTCAAACTAGTGAGTGTTCTTGAAAGTAACCCTTAGGTCTAAACATCTTGGCTTTCCCAGAAGGAAGAAGATTGAAATGTTCTGTAACTCTCAGAAGCAATGAGGTTTTTGATAGCATTGTATATGGAAACCAGGGCTACTGTGTTGATTCCTATGCCAGTGGTTAAGGTTTATACATCAAGGAGAGGGTTAACTCAGAAAGAAGGGTCCTAGTGTACTCCCCAGAGATCCTGAGAACAAGAAAGTGTTCCACTTCTGATGCAAACAGATCAAGATTCCAATGTAAGCACCTTTCCAAACTGCCTCAGAGGCCCTGAACTTCAGCCAGCCTTGGGTCCTTTCTGCAGTAAAAGTCAGAAATTTCATTAAGGGAAATAATCAGTGTACAGCATCTGCAAGGCCTGGCTCAGTTAAAGTTTCTTTCCTTTCTCCACTCTTACTTTTCTGATTGAAGAAAGGTATAGACCAGGAAGAAGTGTGTTTTCAGAGCAGTGAACAACAGGCCCCTCTTGCTTTGTGACTTGATTCCCCCTTTCAGAATTCCCTTGGAGTGTTTTTAAAATGCACCTCCACATTCCTCTCATCCTTTTTACCATGGATTCCCGGCCCTAACTTAAAGCCTTTTTCTAGGGGCTTCCTTGAGAGGTCGGTGATGTATTATTCACAATCGTCCCAAGTGTACCAGTTTCCGGGGTATGTTTCTGTTCTACTTTTAAAGGAAGTAAATAATGAAAATTTCCAATAATACCCTGGAACACAATACTACCTGCTGTATGGAGCAAGCCTTATTACTTGGTTCCCACAGCGTCACCTTGTCCTTCATCATCCTTACCACAATGGCCTGCTGGTCAAGCGCCTGGTGTCAAGAGTCCCATCGAAGACAGAGGAGAGCCCTGCACCCTGTGCTTAGAGGGCAAGCTTCAGCAGAGAGGTGACATCTGCCTGCCCAAATGATGCTGATTTATTTTATTTTTTAATCACATAGTCAGAGGCACAGATATGCAATGTACTCTCTATATTTCTCTCAAACTTAAAATGAATAGGGAAGTAAAGGACATTAAATATGTTTGCTGTTCACCCAAAAATGCTCATGAAAGGGCAAAAGGGAGACACACACCTAGTACATTATTCATAACAACCTAATGGCCTCAGCAGCAGCAGCAGCCGGGGGAACCAGAGACCCATGGACATACACCATCCCCATGGGGCTAGCTCTAGCTATTTCATTTCCAGGGATGAGAGAAGATAAGAAAGATGGGCTACCAGGGTGATTTCAGGTGCACATGACATTTTGATTTATTCTTTGAATTGTAAAAGTCCCTGGGTCATTATTTTCTAATCTGTTGAGACATATTAGAGAGAACAAGAAATAGAAAAGCATCTAGAAAATTGGAACATGTGGAGAAAATGTTTTGTATAAAATTGAGCTATAAGAACTGTGTTGAAATATTATTTAATGAGGATCAGCTTAAATGGTGGTGTGTTTCTATTTTGTACCAAATTAGTATGTTTGTCTGAAATATCACTAGGTCTGAAAAATTGCAGCTGATACTTATGCTATTGGAATCTGATTTTCATCATCAAAACAGGATTGTGAAGATCTCTTGTGGTAACAAACTATTAGAAATAACCCCCCCACACACAAACACACATGCACACACTTTCTTTGATAGCTTTAGAAGTGAAACTCTTGCCCACGTTTTGTCGCTGATCGTGGAGCATGTTAACTCAAATGAAACAGATTCTACAATGAAGAAAATGTCATGTGCTTTGTCTATTTGTGTTTCTTTTCTTTTTCTTTTTTGGTACCGGGGATTGAACTTGGGTCCTTGCTCTTGCAAGGCAGGCCACCGAACCGCTGAGCTAAATCCCCAGCCCTATTTGTGTTTCTTTAATTCATTTATCCTCTCTTTTTAATCCAAATGAAATGCTCTTTGGCTATGTATTTATTAAACATTTTAAATGAGTACTTATTTCCCAAGTCCTGTGCCAAGGACTTTCTAGGCACGTGGGATATATTGGTGAATATGGCAGACAAAAATCTTAGCTCTTCCTAGAAATACTTTCCCCAGGAAGGGGCATAAAATAAAAATAGCTACGAAATAGTAAGTTATGTAGAAGTATAAGAAGGGTAAATATTATAAGAAGATGAAAATCAGAACAGAAAACAGAGATCAGGAGTGTCAGAGGAGAGAACATTCAATTTTAAATATTACGATCACAATAAGCCTCACTGTGAAGTTAACATTTCAACAAAAGCTCGAAACAGTCGAGGGCAGGAGCCATGTGATTCTCAATGGAGGGGCTGTTCCAAGCGGAAGGGAGCTACTGCAAAAGCCCTGAGTTAGGTAGGTGCTGGTCATATCTCAGGAGCAGCAAGAAGGTAAGAGTCTCTGGAAGAGTGGGTGGGAGACAGTAGCAGGTGAGTTAGGAAGGAGAGTGGTCTGAATGTGTGTGTGGGTCATAAGTGATCATGCAGCTTGGTCCGTAGAAGGGGAGGAAACTGTGAGCTTTTATTCAATGTAAAAGGCAAATTATCAGAGGCTCAAGGACAAAGATTTGACAGAGATCCTGAGTGTATTTCTGTTCTTGGACTGATGTCACCCTTGTAATTGTTAGATGTTTCAGGACTGTCAAATTTGTCAGAATTCAGCCACACACCACCTAAGGATCTGCTAAGAGTGGAAGGTAAAATCAGAGGATTCCCTAAGTGCAGGCTTCCGGTATGACCGGAGTGTTTATTCCCTCATTGTGCAATAAGCACTGAATCCAGGGTCTGTTTCTCTTTTATTCTGTACGTGTTACACTTTGGCTTAAGAGTTTTATTTCAGTTTGTTTATGATAGGTCTAATCAATCCATCAAACGAACTCTATTAAATCATTCTCTTCTCTCCCTCAGCAGCTTAAACTCTGATCTTCTGTAATGGCCCAAATAATTTTATTACAAAACTGGAATTCTATAGATGTGCATTAATTCTATAGATTCTATAAATGCAACTACATGGTAGTGAAAAATGGGTTTGTATTCAAACAAATTTGAAAAACTTGTTTTTCAGGCTATGGATTAACATCTGATATACAACTTTGGCCCGAATCGCTAAATTTTCTGTTACATTTTCATTATTGAGATTTCCAAACATTTTTATAGCAGACTTTATTTAATTTTTAAGAAAACCCTGAGGTTTAGTTGCTCAAGATTTCTGTTTCTAATTTTGTAATTAATCTCAGGCTTTAACTGTAGAAATTGAGCAAATTTTCAGAACTCAATGATTTTAATGAAATAATATATGTCCATTTCATGAATATTCTATTTTTAGCAGCCTTTAAAAATGCCTGTGTTGAGACTTGCACATAATTTCTAGCCAACTTATTATTTTTCTTGTCATAATTGGCAAATGAAGTAAGGGAATCAATCATTTATCCTGTTTTGCACATATGAAATATATGCCTTTCATATATTCATAAGTTGGAGGATAAAATACAGAATGTCCAAGTAAATAATAAAAATGTTTGATATGAATATGTTCCCAATATTGTACTTCTATGGAAAGATAATTTCTTATATTTCTTCTTATGGAAAGATAATTTAATTTCTATGGAAAGATAATTCAAATACACATTTAGCTAGCTGTCCTGTTTCTTTTTGCTTCATCTAGTTGTTCATTTGTTTGTTAAATCTAGTAACTCTATTCACTATGACTAAGGGGCTTCATGGGGAGAGATTTTTTCTTTATAGAAATATAATGGCAAAATAATGAGGAAGGAATGATAATATAAGAATGCCAGTCTTGTGGATTTTAATGAATGCATGGCTCTGGACAGAGATTATCAGTGACTTCTGACATCACCCGGATAATTTGATGCCTTTATACATCTGTGACTTTGGTACACAGATGATGACTTTATCAGACACTGGGAGCCTTGTACCTTCACTTTTCTGAATAGACAAAAATCTATGAGGCTGTGTTGCACCTTCATATTTTATACAGTACGACGAGTCCAGTAAAAGATGCGAGAATCAAGTTGGGCCCCCAACTTTCACATTAGTGGCAGGATAAATAATAAGAAATCAATCGACAAGAAGGAGACATCCAAGTGATTTGACCACCTTGACTTCATTGACAGAGGGCAAGACAGAAAAACAAAACAAAAAAATAACAACAATGCTTCCCTGAGTGTCAAAACCAAAATCTGGCTCTCACATAAAATTTTGGCTCACTTTTTTACTATAATCATGGTCAAAAATTTATGCAACCTCACAGATCTATCATAAATGCTCTTTGAAGCAAAATAAATTCAAGTTAGCTTGAGATATTCCCGCAAGGTTACAAGAAAATGAGGCATTCACAGAGAAAAAATCAATAAACAACAATGAAGCAAAGCGAACAGTAACAGCAGTTTGGAGTTCTTCAAGTTGTCAGGCACTACATAAAATAGTGATGTATAATGTTTAAATAAATGAAAATATTGAAAAGGAACATGGGACTTTACAATAAAGCAAAAGAGCACTGAAATCCATATATGACAAAAAATAGAATTTAAAAAGTTGATAAATTACACATCAAATTCAGTACAGCTATAGACAGGATTAGTAAACTTGAAGATAATTTCAGTGAGACCATCTATAATGCAGTCAGAGATGTAGAGGTTAAACTTAAAAGAGAAATATTAAGATATAAGAATATTATAAAAGATATACAGTAGTTTTACTGAGTTACAGAAAGAATTAATAAACAGAACAAGGAAAAATAATATTAAAAAGACAACAGTCAAGTGTTTTTCAAAAGCGTCAAAAGAGAACTTCGTAGCTCAGTGTGATTGTTCATGCCTGTAATGTCAGCACTCTGGGAAGCTGAGGGAGGATGAGCCCCAGCCTGGACAACTTAGCAACTTAGAGATACCCTGTCTCAAAAGAAAAAGGGCAAAGCAGGCTTGGCATGTAGCTCAGGGGGAAGGCTGTGAGTTCAATCACACCAGGACCATATGAAAAAGAGAAAGAAATCAAACTTCAGATTTAAGTAGCTGGATGAAATCTGAGTAGAATAAATGAGAAACAATCTTGAATGAAATATATCAGGATGGAGCACAAAGAGTGTATATACACACTACACTAGGGTTTATATCAATGATATCTCCCCAAAGGCACATATGTTCAGAAGTGGGGCTTTTGGAAGGTGATTAGATCACTGTGGCACTATACATACTAGTGGATTAGTCAGTGGAAGGTGCTGTTAGGAAACAGGACCTGGTGGAAAGTGATAGATCGCCTAGAAGGGTGTGTCTTTGTTATTTTCACTGTTGATGAGACAACATACCTAACACCCACAAGTTAAAGGAGGAAAGTTTTATTTTGGCTTATGGTGTATAAAGGTTTCGGTCCGTGGGCAGCTGGTTCCAAGGCAGGGTGGCATGGCAGAGGGGCATCACAGAGGAGAAACAGTCCATGGCAGATCAGGAAGGAGGCAGTGAACCTGCCTACCATCTTTTCTTTTTATCCCACCCAGGCTACAAACCTTCTAGGTAGTGCCACCCACACCCAGTGTGGGCCTTTTGTCTTCAATAAATCCATTTAGCCACACTCAGAACTATGCTAATTCCATTCGGTGGACAACGTCAATTCCCATATCACACGGCCTAGATCCAGCAAGCTCTGAAAAGTCCTATTTATGAATGCATGAGGCTTTGGGGGAACATCTAGATACAAGACATGATAGGGTGTGTTTTACCCTAACCCCTGCTTCCTGGCCACTATCCTTTTCCACCATGCCCTTCCTGTCTTGCTGCCTGATGATCACGGACTGATGCTAAGAGTCAAAGTAAACCTCTCCTCCTTTCAGGTGTGGGTATGGGTATTTTTTCTCAGGGATCAGAAAGCTGACTGATGAAATAAAATGTATTTTCAAGCATTTGCTTATTTGCTTGTTTATTTATTGATTTATTGATTGGTTCTGGGAAGCAAACCTGTGCTTCCAGAGCATACATTTTACCACTGAGGTTCAATACTGGCCCAAGAAATATTAGTTAAATATAAAGTCAAATAAAACTTGAAATTTAAAAAATGATTAAATAATGTATTAACAAACCAAAAAATACTGGTGTGGTTAAATAAATATCAATTAATTAAAGTGTAAGGCAAGGAGGATTGCTGAAGACATTTAAAAATGCTAAAAGGCTTATGGCAAGGAAGAATATGAAAACTAATAACACTTACCTTATCTCTTTGTTTCAAATTATGTAAAGGAAACACTGACAGAGAGTTGAGGAGGGCAGCACCCTGTGACTATTCTACAGGTAGGCTGAGAAAACGCCCTTGAGTTTAGAAAGGAGTGAAGTCTGAAAAGTGAAGAGACAGAAAACCCTTGAGCTGGGATACTGTCAACGTGTACGAAAGCTGTCCGGCACAGGAGGAGCACAGACTTGGTGGGCAGAGCGCGAGTGGAGTAGGAAACAAGATACTTGACTTACTGAAGAAAATACTGACGGAGGCTCCTCAGGCAGAAGGAAAGTGAAATTGCAAGGAGAGGCGGACATGCACAAAGGAATGAAGAGCGAAAGCAAGAATAAACATAAAATAAATCTTAATCAAATATTACCTTCCTGATAAGTTCAATTATAATGATACTAATTATAATGGTATTAATAGCATAATGTATGAAAGGTAAAGTTCATACAAACAAAATTGTGATATAGTACACAAATTGTGGTGATACGAAAGGGGGTTAAATGTTCTAAGTTGCTTGCTTTACAGAATGAGATTTATAATATTTATACCTTTATATATTAATGTTTTATAATATTTATAATAGTGTGATATTAATTTATGTTAGACTGTAAGTTAGCAAGAGTATCTTTAAATCTCCTAGGTAACTATTAAAATAGCAGAGAGAAAAAAAGAGAAAAATTGTGTAGTAATAAAACCCACCTAATCGAGAGCAGAGAGGAAAGTGAGAGAAAATGGAAAAGAGGAATATGTAACAGTTGATACAATTAACTGTAAGAATAAAACAGTAAATAGAAAATCAAATGTATCAGTAATGCCCTTAAATAAAAAGACTTTATGATAAAAAGTTAAAATTTAGATGATTAAAAGACAGTTTTGTTAGCTCAGTGGTTCTGCCGCCTGCATCACAAGTGCAAGGTCCTCAGTTTGATCCCTGGTATCAAAAAAAAAAAAAAGATAAGTTTATGTTGATTATAAGAGATACAAATTTAAGAATTCAGGAAATAAAAAAGATAGAAAAATACTTCATACAAATCCCAATCAAGACAAAGTATTACAATGCTAATGACAGACAATATAAAAGTTAATATAAAAGCATTTTAAAAATCAGTGTTATTTGTTAATAATAAAATAATCACCTTAACAGGAAGCTCTAAGCATATTAAACTTGTATGGTCTTAACCATATAGATTCAAAATATATTCATCATAAGTACAAGTAAAAAGGTAAATACCACTCATAATCATATTGGAAGATTTTTAACATAGTGGTCTTAGTAACTGATAGGACAGAAAACAAAAGTCATCAGGGATAAAGAATATATGTATAAATGATTGCTTAACATAATCTAATTTATAAGCACAAAAGCGCTTCAGCCAATGAGTTCAAAAGTGCATTGTCTTTTCATGACAGAGCAAATATCTGCTAATAAATAAGCAACATTGATTCATTAAGCAACTCACAGCAACAAAGAAATGAACACCTTCAGGGGATTTTCTCGTTCATAGTGGAAATGAGCTAGAAACCATAATAAAAAGAAAATATTAAACATTTAAAAATACACTTCCAAAAACCCATGGATCAAAGTGGAAGCCACAATGGGTAGTAGAAAACATGTCGATGTGGATGATACAAGAAATGGGCAGCAGCTAAATGCCCAGAGAGTAGGAAAGACATGTCCTGTATTGAAAATATGATTTAAAAATCCTGAAATCAATTATCCAAGCATCTTTTTCAAGGATATAGATAAAAATGTGCAAGTTAAATAAAAAACCCCAAGTAAATCATAAGACAAAATAGAAAACTAGTATACTATGTCAGTAAAGCCAAAGGATGGTGCTAAGAGAAGACAGTCACAATAATAACTTCATAAAATGAATGACCAAGAAAAATAGGGTGATAATGCACCATTAAAATTATTAGGGATAGAAAATAAGGATACTAGGGATAAAATTATTAGGAATATTAGGGTTAAAATATTAGGGATATAGGAATAAAAAGGATATTAGTATTATAGACATTATATTCATTATAAAGTTATTGGAAAGAAAATAAACTATTACAAAATATAAACTACATTCCAGTATATTTGAACACCTTGACTAAATCCACTTTTAAGGTTAATATCTGCATAGTGACTTATTTATTGAAAAAAATTGAATCATTCCAAATATTCCCATAAATAAAATTACAGACCAAAGGGCTTCAATGGAATTTTGGAAGATTCTACCAAACATTTACTTGAGAAATGCCATCCATATGATGCCAACTCTTCTAGAAAGCAAGAAAAAGTTGAAAGATTTTCTATTTCATTTAATAATTCCAGTTTATGTATCATACATCAAATACTAATTAGGATAAAAAAAACAATTTTTTTTTTTTTTGACCAGGGATTGAACTCAGGACCTTGCGCTTGTGAGGCAGGTGGTGGCACCACTGAACTAAATCCCCAGCCCCTAAAGAGGATTTTATTTCATTATTTATTTGGTTCATCCTACTGATTTTTTATTTTTTGTGTTTTTTCTCATTGAGTTTGTTGGTACATTTTAGATATACAGTACAATTACATTCATCGTTGGGATCTTGTACCTCTAAACAGGATTTTAAAAGGAAAAAAATTATGGTTCAATCTCTGTTGCAAACCAGGGAATAAAAATCTTTCAAGGTATTAACAAAATAAATGCAAAAATTAAAGGAATATTATATGCATACTATAAAGATTCATTAATTCTAAGAATTCAAAGTTGCCTTAATATTTGAAATCACTGTAATTAACCATATTAACACAAATGGGGGAAGGGAAAGGAAAAAAATGAGCAAAGAAAAAAATGGAAACAAAGCTTTTGTAAATAAGGAGGGGAAGTGGGGTTGGAAGAATCAAGACATATCATGTACAGATATAAATTCTCCATGGTGAATGTGACCGTTATGTATACCTGAAATGCACCGATAAACAATTACTAAAAAAGGGGGAAAATCATAATGCCCATCTTAATGGATAAAAGGATTTTATAAAATTCAATATAAAATTATAATAAAACACTGGTGCAGTATAGTAGAATGGAACATCCTTAATTTCTATTTATTTATTTGTTTGTTTATTTGGTACAAGGATCACACTCGGGTTCTTGTGTTTGTGAGGCGGGCGGCGGAACCACTGAGCTAACTCCCCAGCCCTAGGAACATCCTTAATTTCTAATTTTAGCATGGAACTTCCTTACTTTCTTACCAGTTTATCTTGCAACAAAAATCATCTTTGTACAATGTTGAAATGTTTACAAAGACTGAGAATAAGATGGTGATGGAGTATTCCTTCTGGAAATATCGATTCATCATTGGACAAGCAGGCCTATCAATATAAAGAAAATGAAACAATTGTAAAATTCAAAAAGAAAAAATTAAAACTTACTTAGATGATATGATTTGGACACAAAGGTAATCCGTGGACTCTAAATATAAATGGAATTACTCAGGGAATTTTAAAAGGTTGCTAGATACAAATTTGAGAGACATAAAGCAATTCCGCAAATAAAAATAAATAAATCTATCAAAAGACATGCACATTCTAGAGAGAAAATGTAAAATGTGCTTAAGATAAATTACGGAAAATCAAATACACGGAAGAATGTAAAACACTCCTAAAGTGAAAAACTCATTGTTGCAGAGATATTATTTCTCCCTAACCTGATCTAAAGATTTAATGTGAACTTTAGCAGAATCCCAGCATGCTGTTTTCTTCATGAAGAAATTGGCGGCGGACACTTAAAATGTTACATGAAAATGCAAAGTGCCAAGAACAGCAAAGAGCAAGAACAAAATAAGTTTTCCTAGTCTATCGGCCATCAAAAACTACTTGGAGCCACAGTACTGAAAGACCACGTTATAACTGTAAGGATAGACAAATAGAACAAATCAATAGAGCAGACCAGAGTTTAGAAAACAACAAGGAACTGTTAATTTTCTCAAGTGTTTTTTAGGCATTTTCAGGATCCACCAATTATTTCTGGCCCTCTCCTGGAGCGCACGCAAGGTGAGACTACTTTCATATCCTTTGAGTTTGGATCTGACTGTGAGACTAGATTTGGCTGTGGAAATGAAAATACAAGAATCAAGGCCTGATCTCTCAATTCTGACGGGGAGAATAGTAAACAATCAGAAATGAGACATTGCTGGGACAGAAATCTAAAATTTTGGACATTAGCATAATGACGGTGACTGTCACGACAGCTAAAGTTGTCTAAAGTTACTGTCCTTGATAACATGAGGGCAAATCAAACTAATGAAGTTGTCACCCTAGCAGAAAAGATTAGAAACAGTATTGTGTGGTACATGCTGTTGGACGAGCTCAGAAAAGAAATGGCCATCAAGAAGATAATGGAATATACTTATTTAAAAAATGTGCAGGATGGAAAGAAGTAAAACTATTAACCCAACATTGCAAAAGATGAAATTAAAAGTGAAAAATGGCCATTTAGAGCTCATCTTTTTAATAAGGAACAAGTCTGTGATTAAGGTGTTGAACAGTCCTAAAATCCAATTAAGAAGTAGCATCCACTTAGCCTTGTATCTAGACAAAATGTCTCAGATTAATGATTCTAAGTATGCTGCACTCCTATTAAAGTCTAGCAAAGTTCATAATACTTGGCAATACTAGCAAGACTCAGGGATGCTAAAGAAATATAATGAGCCTAAAATTATGTTCAGAAAAGAACTCTGAGTGTGAGTGTTGGTGCACAGAATTGACTAAAGTCAATAGGTTACAGACTCTATTACATTTATAAGTGAATTACTCTATTACAACGGTGCGCTAACATGAGATTTCATATTCAGGGCAACCCAGGGGTGCCTAAGTCTCGTGACTGAGAAGCTGATTGAGAGAGGTGTTTAGCCCCGTGGAGGGCTGAGTCTCCTATGCCTACTACAGATGGAATCATGGAAGACAGCAGAAAAAGAAAAAAATGTGCAAGGTGTAAAACCAAAGGCGTAAGAAAAGCAAGAGACTGAAGAGCCCCTTTCCAGATGCCTTAGGAGCATCCCTGTCCTGGCGCAGATTCATCCTGACCTGTTGCAGAATTCCCTCTGCTTCTTCCATTATTTCCTTTCTGAGCAGCATTATGTTCTGTGGTCCTCCTGCCCTTACTCTTTGCGCCATGGTAACGTGTATTATGTGTGGCAAATTCTTTGAAACATGAGTATTTGGATCACATAAACATGAATTAGAAATTGGGCACTTACACTGTTGGTATCATTTTGCACAAGGGAATAAAATTCCCAGAACTCTGGTTTTCTCCTCTGAGTTTAAAAACTGCCTTCTTTGCAGGAACAAGTTAATACTGTACTTCGAACCATAACCCTGAGATCTGCTATAAAATCAATGTTCAATAAAAGGTGAGAATTGTTTTAGTTCTTAAATGATGGTGTGGAAAGTTGTCCTTCTTTTTAGAAGTGAATTATCTGTCTTGTTTTTCAATTCAGCAAAGTCACAGAGCCAGGCTGTTTGTTGATATTTTGGTTCAAAACCAATTCCTTTTTACCAGAGTGAATGGAACCATAATCAATAGCCCCAGAAGTATCAGAATTTCACACTCTGCAGAAACAGTACCTCAGAGTTGTGTTTTCCTTTTCTATACCCTGGCATCATTTCCCCTCTTTGGCCCCACTTGTTTCTCATGCTCAGTAGGAGAAGAGGTGCAAACTTTTCTTAGAATGTTACGCTTTGCTGTTTTCATAAGTACAAGTAAATGTGCATGAAGTTGCCTGCGGGTTTAATCATTTCTTTAATGCCAGTGTTGGTTCCTTTTCCTTCTTCCTTCATGTTTCCCTGGGCTGCTAGTAGATAACCTAATTTAGCGTAACATGCTAGCCAAGTGGGTTAAAGGACAGGAGAGTAGCAAGAAGGCTGGCTGTGTTCTTCATTTTCTGTCTTGAAGAAAGTCGTGAGTGTGTGTGTTTGTGTGTGTAAAGTTAGAAAGTATCTGGCCAAGAAAATGAAACATCTAATGAGAGTCCAGTTTCCAGGGCTTGGGAGTCATTTCCACCTCTCTAGGATTTTGAAGTGAGGTGAAGGAAATGGAAATGTGTGAATTAGAATCCAGGGTTCCAGGAAGCTTTGGCTTTTGCATGTTGTACAGTACTGCACTTCCTTTCATTTTGCTCTATTGTGAGGGAAAAGGTGTGAAGGTGAGAAGGCTGATGATGTATCTCAAAATGTTGACTGAGAAGAGCTAGCACAAGCCTTTGTCTCTGGCACTGGCTGTTCCGTCTGCCCCATGTATTACATGTCATTGCAAAGAACTGGTTTGCCTTCGGCTATTAAAGTTATACAGGTGAATGGAGACCCATCTAATTAGTATGCTCCATGCAGCAGCTAGCTCAGAAAGCTCAGAAAGAAAAAAATGGTTTTAAAATTATGCCTTTTAGGCCCTGGCGTGGGTTTCCCATAATTGGATACAAATACAGAGCCCTGGAAGAGAATTACTGTGAGACTTAGCATGGAATTATTTAATCATGGATTTAAAAAGGCAGAATCCTGTGGGTACCACCAAGCCGCAGGATTTTAGAGCATAATTGTGGTTATCGAAGAACAGGCTGCTACCTGTATGTCTGTACCTGGTTACCGGGAGTGTAGATTTCACTGATTTAGTTGTTGCTTTATCTGCTCTTCATTAAGATGTCACCGAGCACCTTCTTTGTGTTTGACAATAGTTTGGGGTTGAATCTATGAAGATAGAAAGTAACTCAGTGGTTGCCTAAATTCAGGGGAGCTGATAGCTGGTGGGTAGAGTGCTTTGTTTTGGATTAACAAAATTGATGCAAATTTGATTGTGGTCACGGTTGTACAACTCCATCAATATGCTAAAATCTACTGAATTGTACACTGCAAGTTTATAAATTGTATAGCATGTGAATTTTAGTTCAATAAAGCTGTTATTTTAAAACAAAAAAGAAAAAAGGTCTGTGCAAATGCAACTAAGATGTAAAGTACCACAAGGTCATAATGCAATATAGTGATGAGGCCTTACTGCAATGTGGCAGCACACCAAGTCCTGCTGACACCATGGTTTTAGACTTCTGGCTTCTAGAACTGTGAGATCGCATAGTTCTGTTGTGTCAAGCCATCCAGTTTGTGGTACAGATTAGTCCTTGAAGTATGATGGGGTTGCCCAGGGAACTTAGTATAAGGTGAAGATATCATTAAGTCCAAAGTGCATTCAGTACACCCGACCTACTCAATTTTACAGCCCAACAGCACAGAACGCTGTGGAAGATGAGTTACTTTTCGTGTGACAGTATGGCTGACTGAGAGCTTGGACTTGCTGCCATTCAAACACTATCCCTAGTCTGGGAAAAGAGCAAAATCCAAGCCACCCTTATGCAGTAGAAGTAATGCAATTCAGATCTTTGTAAGCGGAGGACCATCTGTTGTTTGTTACAGGGGCCCTAGGAAGCTCATGGAGGCAGTATGTTCAGTGCTATGTCTGCTGAGACAAGTACACTTTCTGCCCCACTCTTGCAGATCTCTCAGGGAAGTGGTAAGAGGCAAAAAAAAAAAAAAATTCAATATCTGAAATAACAGTGCTGTTAACTTGTGTAAAGAGTTGAGGGCAACTTGGAGTTAGAGGCCCCCAAAAGGGGCACAGGAAAGTTTTTGAGAGAAGATGATTTTTGAGATGCATCCGTAAAGATGGTTAGGCTCTTGCCTGACATTTTACTGGGTACCACGTGAATGCTCCCAACGTAAAAATTCTATGCTGGAGAGAAGTGGTGGTTAGGAGCAAGCACTTAGGAGTAGTTCCTCTTTGCCACGAGACAGACTTGATCAACAGTTAAAATGAAGGTTTTGTTATCTTTGATGATGAAATCAGTGTAGATGATGGTAATGATGATAAAGATGATGATATTTTATCACCCACGGCTCTTCTATGGGACATTAATTTACTTAATTCTCTCTGCAAATGTACATAGTAACTGTTACCATTGGCCTTGTGTGAATGAGGAAACTCGCTCTCAAAGTGTATAAATGTCTCAGTAAAGTCTTCATGTTTTCTAAATAGAAACATTTCATGATAATCCACCCATACTCTATAGTGTACACCTTTTTAAGATTATAAGCTTGACCAAAACCAAAATCACAGTGCTCTGCATTTGGTTTATGTTCTTCTTGAGTTGATGGTAGATCTCACTGGGCATGAATCTTCTCAGCCTTTGACATGAAATTCTGCTTCATGGGGGCCATATCGATGGTCACTTCCGGGCCTATGTTCATTATTTATATTTACCCATGTGTCAGGCACTAGGCTAGGTGCTGTATGCCAGACGACACAGTTTATCCTGTTTCCTTTACCACATCAGGCATTTGGCTGATTTCTGTCTTCTCCTGTGGGGGTGGACTCTGGCTTTGAATTCTTCTTGTTACAAAGCATTGGATGTCAACCAGATGTGCTTTTTACCTCCCTAGACTTTATCACACATCTGTGGGAAATAAAGGACACTTATTCGTCTGCACAGATGTTGTAAATTTCTTCTTTTATTTTCTAATTTGCTTAAATTAGGAAAGGGAAATAGTAGTTTATATACAAGTTAGGGATTCCAATATCTTCCTGGGATATCTAGCCATACACAAGTTTGTGAAATGTTAAAATAGCAGCAACAGTCAGCATGCCTTAGCTCTTCGGGGTTTCACAAAGTTAACAGGTAGTTGACAAGTTGTCTAGCATAGCACAGCCTAAGGGGATAAAATGGGCTGTGAACTCTGGCTAGTTACTGGAAAAGGACATTAAATAAAGACAGGAAATCTGGATAAAGTAAGGACTTTAGTTAATGATAATGCATTGATGTTGGTTTATTCATTGTGACAAACATACAATCTTCATGTCAGATGTTAATAAACTGGGTATGGGCCACGCTGGAACTCTCTGTAGCTTCCCTGAAAATATTCTATGAATCTAAAACTAATTATATATAGTTTACATAACAGCTGTATACATTTCTACCTGAGTCATTCCCTCTCTGCTCCTCAGTTTGGATTCTTCTTGACTTTGTCAGAATTTTTCTATGATTTAGAAGGAGCTACATTACATGGCTTGGGGCAGCTTGGGTTGGAAGCAACTGAATTCTTGTGCTGTGGCAACTCTGTCAAATATGAGAAATTGATAGATAGGAACAAATGAGGAAGAACCCTGTCCCACACTCTTCCAGGGAAAGGTAAAATATGTAAGACTCCTGCCAATAAGCCTTGAGGAAAATTCCTCCCTGAACTGAAATTTATTGACCAACGTAATTCAATCTATGTCAGAGATAATCTTAAAACCAACATCACATGGTACATACAGCACAAAATCTTCTGAAAGTATTTTCAGAATGGATTTCTCAGTGTAGAACATTTTTACTATTGCTTTTGAAAATGAAATTTGCAATTTTTCAAGTTAAAAATGAAACCCTTATTTTAGAAAATGTAAAATAGATGGATTTAGAAAAAAAAATCAGAGCTTTTGTAAAGACAAATACTCCTAGTGCTGTATATTTGTTCCAGTTTAAATAAATCTTGCTTTACAAAAATCTTGGTTCATTTTTGGAAAATATAAACTCTGGAAATATTTCTTAAAACAAATTATCTTATTTCATCTCCAGATACACTGTTTCTTCAAGTATGTTTCTTACTATACTTGAAAAGTTTTTTTTTTCTTTTTTTTTTTTTATCAGTGGAAATGTGCCTTTAGTCTATAGCTCCCTTGGGATCTTGGGATGACTCGAGTCCCAGCACGTCACTTCTCTGGTCTCTTTCCTTATTTTTGACCCTCAATGGCTGTGCTCTGAGGAGGCAGCACTGGGAAGTGAAGGATTTTGAGAAGAGCTCAAGGATGCTACCTGTAAAAGGTCAAAGGAGGAAAGTTAAGAGTGTAGCGCAAACTGGATGCCCACCAGTGTAACCTCACAGGAAGAGGTGGAGCTTGCACTGTTGGATCTTCTCTGATGTCCCACCCTTCCACACCCGTCCCTCCTCCAGCATTTACCCATAGGATGAGTAACCTCTTATGCCTCTCCACTGACGTTTAATGGGAGCAACCATTTGCAATTTGTGTTCAGTTAAGTTTTACAACAGAGAGCTTGATGAGGAATCAGATGATCAGATGATGGAGGAACCAGGCAGAATCACTGAAAAGAAGGTTGTTCCCATCTCAGTATTTGATTCCTGACTCAAGTTGATAAGTATCTGTGCATTGTTGTATAAAGTATACCTTTGCTGTAATGCCATTTTTTATCACTTATGGAGCTACTGTGTGTGTGAAGTGAAGTAAGGTGCAAGGTACCTGGCATAATCCCTGACACATACTTTCTGGGAAATAAATTCCAGTTTCTTTACATTTTTTTCCCTTACCTTTCCTGCATTGTCCTTTGTTTTGACCCAAACTCCACTCACCTTCTCAGCCTTTCTAAAATCTTCTGTTGTTGAAGACATGAAAATAAGGAAGGAAATTCTATTCCAAATATCATTTAGAGGCTCTTTTTTGACGTTTGCTCTATTTTACTGCTGATCTTTGATTATTGTATTTTTGGTCTCTTAAAAGACTTAAAATAAATGTTTCAATTATTTTTTGTTATATAAATTTAAAATAACTCCCCAAGTGTTCTGCTCCCTTGTGTTACTAGCTGGGCAGTTTACTGGAGGAAATCAATCATCTTTTCCATTTGACCTTGCATAGATATAGCATATCGGCTGATTGATTGGCTTTTTGAAATAAGCTGCTTAGGTTGATGTAGCGTTATGTTTCTTTGTTTTCACTTTGTTCCTGGAATTACCAGGAAAGAAAAGAAAATAGATATCAATGAACAAAGAAGGGAGAAATGAACTTTTCTAAAAGCCAAGAGCAACATCCCTGAACTGAAGAAGTGTTCTTAGATGCTGTTGTTTACAGCAGGTTATAGTTCCTACCCAAAGCTTCAGAGCCTCGTGGTCATGTTGTCAATCCTGGACCTGGTTTGGGCACCTAACGATGTCCCACAGCCTGTGCCCTTGGACCCCTCTAGATCTGCTTGGAGTAGGACCTACATCACATTAAAGACGAGTTTGTGTCCAGGATTACATCATACCACTAGAGGTCTTGGGACTAAGGGCAGGAAGCCATGAAACTTTCTTTCTTTTCAGCTATGGGCTTGGCCACCTTGTGGTATTTACATTTTTAATAGGTGATGAGAGAATTTGCAATAGTCTGTGTACATCTTGACCCAAACAGAGAATGATCTGAGGAGACCCTGGCCTTGTATGAATAGTTACCGTTCATGGCCCTGGACCTATTCATCACTGGGTGAAGTCTGAGCTCATGTCTGCTTCCTAGCACACAGTGTCTATAAATTCAGCCGTGGTCAAACTATTCTTCTAAATCATTAAATTATGTAGTGGAATTTTATCATATAAGTCTTGGCCTTTGAAATTCATCATTAAAAAAAAAAAAGATCATGGCTATATGTTGCTGTAAAGTTATTCCCAAGTAAATATTTTACTCAGAGACAAGTGGAACATTTTCTGTGACAGAAAGCAATGACAAACAGAATGAAAGTTCTGTTGTTTGACAGATGACAATGGTCTTGATCTTCCATTATGAGAATAAGGTTAAAGTGTTTATATTAATCAAGGGTTAGCAAATATGTTATAGAGACTTGAGGCTGTATCGGTGGGTGGCTGTTAAAATAAATCGCTGGGGAACCATAAAAGGCATCATACTTTTCCTGATGATTTCAAGCACTAAAAGTGCTACAAAAGCTTTTGCAGTGCCAAAGGAAAGTCAACTGTTTGAAAGAGTCATAAATGTACATATAAATATGAAATGAAACCTTTTCTTACTACAGTTTTACCTCATGAGTGTACTTTCTGATTATCTTTTAAATGTAATGCAAGGTCTTAGGTGAGAAAAATCCCTAATTTCAAAAGGAATTACAGTTGTCACATACATTGGATTTGCAGGTCTAGACAAGATGGGCCTGAAACTGTCTGAAGGTCTCAGGAACTCCAGGGTTGGGAAATCTCGCTCATCCTCCGTATGCTCCATCACTACAGAGAAGTTTCTAGGAGAAGAGTGAGCTCGTCCTGTAGCACAAACCCATCTTACATATTTCACCTGCCCATGTGGAGATGCAGCATGGCTTAAAGTGCGTTACTCAAGTGAGCTCTGCTGCACGGAGGATTATGCTTTCTGGAACTGCTCACCAGTTTGCCTGGATCACGGAAGAAAACCATTCCCTTCTAGTTGGGAATAAATAACTGGGGTTCAAATCACTTTGCGTGACATTTGAGTTTTCCAGAATCTATTCTTATCTTGTGTTTTGGCTACATATTTTGTTGTTTCGTTCTCTAAAGCCGTCAAGTACTTTTTTAAAAAAAAAGTAAAATCGAATTGTTACTTCGGTATATGTTGTGGCTGTTATGCCCTTTCTTTAGCTGGAGAATTTTTCTTCATTTGCCAGATTTCAAATTACAAGTGCGCTTGTCTGAGCAGCCTCCTCAAATGTCTTCAGCCCCTGTCCTGGGCCAGTAGAAGAGATGGTTCCTTCATCATCTATGCACCATACCCAGAACAACCTACCCTCTCCCCTCCCTCACAAGAACTTTGTTTCAAAGATAAACTGTGTACAGGGTCTTCTTCCGAATTGCACCCTAAGGCCAAACAAGATGCCGTGCGCACAATATGCAGCCAACAATCTGTCGCTTCAGTTAATGTATTTTATTGCTGCACCTAGGTTGTGATACCTGGCGTATCGACTTTTAATTTTGTGAACAATGAATGCAGCTCTCGTTTTCCGTTCATTTCCTTATTCTGCAATGTTTGTTATCATATCGCTGAATTAAAATGGGAACTCCTTTGGGAGGCATTTTGTTAGCATGTTTTTAAAGAAACGTTTGGAAAAAAAAGTTGTTGTCCCAGGATTAGGAAGCCTTCGAGTAATGGAGAGATGTTTGATGAATAGAGCCTGTCATCATCATGGAGCTTTGCAGGAAATGGCATTCACTGAGTGCTCCTCTTGTTTCTGTCCTGGGCCTTGTCCTCTTTCCTCCTTCCTTCCCTCTTCCTAAGCAGAAAATTCTACTTTTGTTGCTCTAGGCCAGATAGGCACTCTGGGCTTCACATCTGTATTTTCAGTGACCAAATATTTCTTTTTCTCTATTCTACCAATATGTCAAAGTCAACACATTCAAAATAAAATTCATTATTACACTGTGAATATCTGCACTGCATACCTCAGTAAGCAGAGTCACCCTGTGCTTTCTCACGCATCCCATACCCAATCAGCTACAGAATCCTCGTCTCTCTACCAACTAAACATCTCCTGCAAGGGTTCACTCCTCTCTAGCCTCACTGACATTGTTGTTGGTCTTGGTACAAGTCACAGTTATTATTTGCCTTGATTTTATAGCCACAGACTCTCCAGTTGGTTTTGCTCCAGCTCAGTCTTATTCATTCTTCATAGTTAAACAAAAATTATCCATTTAAAAATTATACTGATACATCATTCTCTGAATTGAAAAAGTTGAGTGGCTCCTTATTATTTTAAAGATGGTCTGTATAAAATTCCTTGTTACGGTTTCAAGTGCTCACATGATGTGGTCTTTGCCTACCACTCAATTCCAGATACTGGATTATTTTCAGGGATAGGATGTGGAATTTTCTCTATGGCCTCTTGCATGGGTAAGAGCACACTTCCATGCATGGTCTTGCACCTCTTGTGAACTGCTAATAACATTTGATCTTAAATTCTCACAGTCAGTACTTCTGTATGGGCCCTTCCTGACTTCCCGTGCTAGGTTATGGAACCCTGCTAACATGGTCTTCAAATACTCATTGCTTTCCTATTACAGTACTCATCAAATATTACTTTTAATTTTCTGTCTTCTCTCCTAGGCATTAAGATCCTTCAGAATGACATGCAATATGTGTGTGTCTATAATCCTACTACTTGGGAGGATTATAGGCAGGAGGATTGTGGGTTTAAGGCCAGCCTGAGCAACATAGCTCATTTGATGCCAGCCTGAGCTATGAGAGAATTTTAGGAAGAGAGAAAGAAAGGAAGAAAGAAAGGGGGGGAGAGAGAGAGAGAGAGAGAGAGAGAAGAGAAAGGGAAGGGAAAGGAAAGGAGAGAAGGGAAAAGAGGAGAGAAGGAGAGAAAGAAGGAAAGTACAAGAAAGAAAATCCATGAGAGGAAAGATTATACCATTTTAAAAGATTTCTTGCAATACTTTCTTAGTGTTCTGAAGCATATGAGCATAAATGTGTGGTTTAGACAACAGAAATTTATTCTTTCATGATTCTAAAGGCTGAAGATCAAATCCTGTGTCTCATCCACTGGGGAAAGATCAAGGTCTTTGTAGAGCTGCACTTCAACCAGATGATGCAAGGAAAAATCCTTGTCTGGCCTCTTCCAGCTCCCGGCGTTTTCCAGCTTTTCTTGGCTCGTGGTTGCATTGTCAGATCTCCCTCTGCTCTGTCTCACATCACTTTATTCTCTCGTGTTAGATTTCCCTCAGCCTCCTCCTACAATGAACAACATAATTGCATTTAGGTCCAACCCAGGTAGGCCAGGACAGTCTCTGAGTGTCAATATCTTAAACATGTCTGCGAAAACTTTTTCCAATTGAGGCAACAATGCCGGGTTCCAGAGGTTATGACCTGGTATTGATTATTCAGCCTACCCCACTGCTGAAATCCCAGCTCCTGTCCCAGGGTCTGACTTAGATGTGCTTCTCCTCTGTGACTTTACTAGTAAATTAATTGTAAAAGTTTAAACACATATAAAGCATTAAATATTGGCTTGGTTGGACATAGTTAAAGCTTTGTTGTAGATAGCTTTCTGCAGGACTCATATATCTCATCTTTACCTTGTCAAGAGGGACAGGTTTCAAATCTCTAGCTCCGTAGGTGAGAAATTAGGTTGTGCTCACTGCAAAACTCAGTGGATCTTCTTGGGGACTGAGCTCTTTCAGAGCTGTCAAAAGTGGAGTGATAATCAAGAGCAATGATAATGTGTTAGTGCGAGAGCAAGTTTCACTGCATTGGCTGGAAGGGGAGAAGAAACTTGTGACGCCCACCCCTGCACCTAGCATGTAGTAGAATAAAGACTATTCGTGTAAATGGAGATTCACAGGGCAAGCGTTGTTGCCAGTTGTATGAAATAATAACACTTATGTAGATGAACTTTAACTTTTATTTCAACAACAAAATAAAAGATTTTGTCAAACATATGCTTCTATTCAACAGTATTTTTATTGCAGGAAATACAAAGGTTTTTACGAGTCCATACCCCTTGCATTTTATACTATGAATTGTGCTTCGTTTTTCTTCCTTCTTGACTTGGGGATGCTATGTCAACACGGTGGCACTTTCCACATACAGATCCCAGACCCGAGGCCATGCTAGTTGCCCTCTGACTGAGGTTCCTTCAAGTGGTATTGAATTTTATATATAGAGAGGGCTCATGTTTAATTTCATTAGCACAATAAACTCCAAGGAAGATATTCTTATTCATTCCCATTTGGAAGAGCATCCATTTTACTTTGTATCGGATAGGCATATAAACAGTAAGCTGAGACTTTAGCATTTTGAAAGTTAGACATCGGGGTTTATCACAAATTCCTTAGGCTTATTAGCAGGAAGAAGAACTGTGTCTACTGTTGTTCATTCTAAACCCCATGCCATGCTGAGGACACAGTAATCCTATTGATAGTCGTACAACCCACATTTAGTAATTCTATCATTTGAGGCTGCTGCAGAAAGAGATTTAAAGGATTTTCCTTAAGAGATTATAAGGGGAGGAAGTATCAAGGTGGGATTTTAACTTAGGGCTCCATCTTTCAAAATATCAACTATCTTCTTCTACCTGTGTTGCCTTCAATTTAGAAGTTGTCATTTAAAACATAATCCAGACACAAAAAGACAGATACTGTCTAGTTTTTCTCTGTGAGGTACCTAGAATGGTCACATTCATATAGATAGAAGATAGAGGGGCAGTTGTCAGGGGCTGGAGAGGGGGAGTAGTCAGGTATTGTTTAATATAAATATATTTTCAGTCAAGGAAAATCACAAAGCTCTGGAGATGGATGGTGGTGATGGGTGAACAGCTTTGTGAATGTTCTGAATGTTACAGAACTGTGCACTTAAAGGTGGTTGAAATGATAAATTTTATATCATGTATATTTTACTGCTGTATAAAACATGACTTTCCTACATAGGTTCACTAGTAAACTGAGAAATTGTTTATAAAGTCCAAGGACACAAACTACAACATTTGAGAGTCAGAAAAGATTAAAGAGCATTTTGCCTTAGAGATGGAACCAAATAAGCACATTTATCTCTCTTATCTCAGATTTTGTCCTATTATTTTTACTGTAAGAGGCAACTTTTCCCCTCTGAAAGGCTGAATAGGAATCTTTCTATTTTTTAGAAAATAAATGTTATTTTCCAATGATTGAAACTAAAGGTGTCATAAAGAGCAACATATAAATTACTTGGAGAAAAATAAACGTGCCGAATATGGCACAAGTTCTTAAACTTCCTTCCATTTAAGTGATCTTATGAAACCTTGAAAGGAGCTGTCAGAAAGAAGTCCTCTCGGGGCAAGTATTACCAAAATAGAAGAAACAGCAGACTAAAACTTAATGCAGATGAAAAGTAAAATGAAGGAGTGAATGGAAATAAAAATGTTTCTACACTCAGATCTTTTAACTTTCAGCCCAAAGAGGTACAAGTGATAATTGCATAAAAGGATATGATTCCATAATTTTCCCTTTCCCTTGGTTTTCTCTACACAGGAGATCATACAGGTTCAATTAATTTAAGTTACCTGTTCCATGATATAGCCATCTTTTGAATCCGGTAGGCACAAGCTCACTTTTGCTGTGTTCAATCGAAAAAACAAAAACAAAAACAAGGGCAAACTTGAAGGAGAAAATTGGCAATCTACATTGCAGAACTGGGCAGTAACCACTCTCCATACTACCACGAACCCCTGAGGCAGAATCACTGTGTGATTCTGCACAGTGGAATCCACAGCTGTTGCCTGTGAAGTCAACAGTAAGAAAGAAGCACTACATAGCTATTGCTTTGGAAATATATTAGATACAGGCTTATTTTTGCATTATTTAGAATGTCCCAGCTGCAACTGCATGGCAGAAGGAAGATGTTCACTTGAATGACAATTTAAAAGCAAAGAAGGTGAAAATAGGCTAACAGAGGAAGAATCTCCCCGGAAGGGTGGGGATCAGTTTGTGGAGCTGTCTCTGTGTTGTGGTTGCAGCTGAGTAATCTGTGGATGTTTGTGAGCTGAGAGCCCTGCTAGTGTGTATGGAGGGTTTACACAGTGTATGTGTGTAGGGGAGAGGAACAGAGGCCCTCAGAGGAGTTTGATTCCTAACTTCTTGGAGGCAAAGCTATAGGGACTGGGAAGAGGGAGGGAGTGGGAGGTAGAGAGGCGCATTGAGGTGCTGTTTTCAGATCCCCTTGGACAGAGGTTCAGCCCTTGGGAGGGAGGCGTGACAAACAGGGGACTGGGGTGAAAAATTCTTCCCAAGGGACCCCACCTGACTGAGCCCCACTCCAAGAGGGACAAAATACAATGTGGAGCTGGTGAGGAGGTATTTTCTCTTCTTGGAATGTATTTATTCTCCGGTACGGCAAGAAGGAAAGAGAAGGACTCAGCATTTGGGTTCGTGACTTCGGGAGGCCCGGAGGGGATGGCACACAAGAATAAATCTAATTCTTAGGAAGCAACATCAGGAAGAGACCTGCAGCACAACACAGCAGTGATTTTTTGAGTAAGGCGGAACAATCTGACGACTTCCCAGAAATGACGAGGAAGGGCTGGGAGAGGAGGTTCCGCCACCTATGCGCAGGTGTCACACTCAGGAAAGTGTGAACAATTCCACTCAAACATTCTGCACACTGGGAATGGACAGGAAAATGCTGGCTTCTTTTCTACCTTTTTATTTGGTCTTTGTATGTCACCTGTCATGATCTTATACACTTTCAGGGAAATATGGACAGAGAGCCTAAATGAGTACCTAACACGTATCTAGACCTAAAAATAACTTACTTTACTCCCCCCAAAACCCTATACTGCTCTCTCTAGCATGTCTCCTCTGACCTTCACTGCGCACTTTGAGACACGTGAGGGAAAAGGTAATTTTTGACTTACAGTTGAGGGAAAGGTCAAGGGTACCAACATTTACTAAGAACTGAATGTCTTCTGGCCACTTCGTCAGAGATTCTATTGGCTTTTTCCCATTCAAATCTCATAATCATCTTGAGAGAGAGGATGTTATTGAATCCCATGACCAAAAGAGAAAAGTGAGCCTGAGACACCTTATTTGAAATGCACTGACCGGAGATACCTCCAGAGCCAGCTCATGCCATGCAGAGATGCGGGTCCTGAGGGTAAAGGAAGTTTGAAGGAAAAAGACTGTCAACTCTTCAGGAGCTCAGGGGAGGCAAGAAGAAAAAGGAAACAGCAAGGGCTGTGCTCAAAGACAGTTTGAGATGAAGGCAGTATGTTGTCTCTACCCAGTACATTTGCCGATTGTCACACCTGCTCCTCTGTGTGCTAGCCAGATTTCTGTCTTTGGGAAAAAATATCAGAAAAATCAATTTTAAAAGAGGAAAAGAAAATTTTGGCTCACTTAGAGGTTTCAGTCCTTGGTCACTTGGTCCATTTGATTTCAGCCTGATCCAAAGCAGTGCAATATGACAGGGACACATGGTGGAGGAAATAGGTCATCACTTGGCGCCAAGAAATAGGGAAAGAAAGGGCCAGCTGGGGCCCCAATATCCACTTCAAGGACATGTCCCTAAAGACTTAATTTCCTCCGAACAGGTCCTACTTTGAGAGAACGCCACAGGCTGGTGGCCAAGCCTATAGCACATAGGCCATTGAAAGACATTTAAGATCAAGCCATAGCACCCCACAGGATATCACTACACCCATCCTCATCTTCTACCTCATGGTTTGATTCTCTCTTCCGAGTTCTTCGAGGACACTTGGACAACTGTTTGCTATTGGGGTTAGACTAGAAAGAGGTCTTTCCAGGCCCAGCTTCCATCTGCCATAGTAAGTAAGCTCTGAACTGTTCCCTGACCCTGTTATTTCAAGTTTTGTGTTCTCTTCCTTCCTCTGATTTCCCATCTTGCCGGTGTTAAATGTTCTTGTCAAAAGCAACTATTTACTATCCATTAACGGCAGAAGGGATGATCATGCTCTTTGCAGAGCTGATGAATAACGCATGCTGCCAGTCAGTAGCTTTACCACCCAGTCCTGGGCTCTTCTGAGGAAAAGTGTCATTGAGGAATAAGCTTTCCACTTCTGAAATCTGAATAATTTGAAGAAACAATTGTGCTTTCCTGTGTGCACAAAAACTTCAGATTAATGAACTTTGAACTCCTTTGGTCAAAAGCAGAGGAAAGGGGAGCTTGTCCATTTGTTTTCTTTGCTTCAGATTATCTTTTCCTCCTTCCTCCCCATTCCTGTTTTCCCATCCCTGAGCTCCTTCATAGTAACACAGCGCTCAGTTCTGTTAAACCAGAGGGTCCAAGGCAGCTGCATACCTTGCTTTTTCATTTAATTCTTGCCCAAATGAATCATTGCATTACCATTTAAGTCCTAGTCACATTTTCTCCCCTTTTCCTTGACAAATAAGTCTTATGTAAAGTGAATGCATTGACAGGACTAAATATTTATGCTACCTGTGTTCCACAGGTGGCTCTCTGCTGTACATCTCCTACCAGTGCTTACATTCTAGATCTCTAATTCTTTACTAACTCTCCAAGCCTTGGGCTTCCAGGACTCACCTTAGCCTAATTCCTGCCTGCTTCTCTGACCATTCTACTCAGTCTCTCACTCTTCTTTAATATCCCCCCTAAGTGTGCAGGTCTGCACTGCCAGACCTACTTGTAAATCTGGATGTGGTTGAGAGTTGTTCCCAAGCATCTCTCCAGCTCCATGTTAGCCTTAACAGAAAGAGTCCATAGAATTCTTCTTTACACATGGAACAAATTCCTACTGTTTTCGCATCTCTTGTTTGGTTTTTCTGAAATAAAAAAAGGGGCTCATCTCACATAAACATGAACAGCAATTAGAAAGCTCTTTGAGGCTGTCCTAAACATTATTGTGATTGGACAAGTTCTGGAAAAGAGAGTAGGCAACATAGGGCCACTTCCATAGAGAGATTTGTTGCTGTATCTCTAAGTAACTCCCCATTTCCATCTTCAAGAAGAGCTTTATAGTTTGTCTAGATTTTCCCCCAAAGCCTCATGTGGTCATAGAAGGGGCTTTTTGAGGTGGCTGGATCTGGAGTGTATGATGCTTGGATTAGTGTGATTACTAAATTAGTCCACTGATTAGTCTGGCACAGTTCTGGGTAGGACTGAGGGTGCCCCACCCTAGTTATGAATGCTACCTGCCCTAAGGGTAAGGATGTAATGTAAGAGTCAGAAAGAGGGTAGTTGCTTGTCGCTGCTTTGGCTGTCTTCTGTCTGCCATGAATTGTTTCTCCCCTGTGACTCCCCTCTGCCACGCCACCCTGCCTTGGAGCCAGCTGATTATGGACTAAAACCTCTACAAACTGTGAGCCAAAAATAAACCTTTCCTCCTTTAACTTTGATTGCTGGGTATTTTGTCTCAGTAAAGAGAAGAGTAACTGAGACAAAGAGTGAAAGAGTCTCATGCCAAGATCTCCTCCTTCTCTAATTATCTCCTTAAACAACATCTCTTCACATTGTACTCTCTGGCACCAGGGGATGAAGGGTACAGGCTATCTGTCTGGACATGAAAAATCCATATTGCTAACTTGTTATAAATTGTCTCTCATGAGCTCAATCCTGTCCTGCCATATGGGAACCACGGGCATTCAAAATGGTCTCAGTATACACATTTTAACACTGTGTTTCCATCTGTATTTGAACATTTCTTATATTCAGCTTCATGATCTCTCCATATACCTTGTACTCCTAGCCATTGACCAGATTTTCACAGCAGCCATATCCTCAGCTCTATTTAATACACCCTCCTTTCTGGCTTCTGCGGTGTGGCCTTCCTGCACGAAGCCATCTCGGACTCACAAATGCAAGGGCAATCTTGGCCAATAAGAGAGTGGAACAGACTGCTCTCTTCCACTGCTCAGGACAGTGATTCTAAGGTGTGTTCTGCCCATCATTTTAGAGTGTGGAAGTGGGACTGACCCACAGTAGCCCACAGTATAGAGTCACTAGGACTATACCTTCTATGCTATTCCTTTTCTCTTTGACTCTTCTGACTGCCCCTATTGCTTCCTCTGGAGATATTTTTTTTTCTTCAAATGCACCGAATGTCTGCATTAGTCTAGACACTGCTTTGGACAGCAGGATAGAGTTCAGCTAAAGCACTCTGTCTTTAGGATTTGATTTGATCTTTTAAGTAGCAGAAAAAATATTTAAGACTTACCCTAGCAATTCCTTTTTCCCTAACCTTTATTTTTCACTCTCTCTATCTCTTTTCCTTTAATTGTCTATCCTTGCTTTATGCTCTCGTCTCCTGCTGTCCTACACAGTAACATAGGTCTTTATGGGTATGGGTTTGGTTGATACTTGTCTGCTTGGGCAGTACCACAATCAAACAGCTCTCATTCTCTGGAAGGATTCTGATTGAGAGTCTTGGTGTGAGGCATGTCCCCATCTCTTCCCACAGATGATCAAGGGTAGAGTCAGCTTTCTCTTTAGCTGCTCCTGGGCAACTAGAACATGGTCACATAACATCATCTTGGCCAACTGTATGCTTCCATCTGGGAAGTGATTCGTAAGCAACTGATACAAAGCAGAGATCTCTGTGCAAATAGTCACAGGAGAAGGGACACGGTGGGACCAAGAGCCCAGCCCCAGCAGCACTGCTTCATCAGCTCATGGTGCTGGGTATCATTCAGACCTCTCTGGCCATGTGATCTCGCCTCTGCTTCTGAGATGCAGTCTCCCTGCCCCTCTGCCATGCCCGGTCTTCCAGTTTCCCTGCCTGCCTCACAGTTTCCATTGATGACATTCAGCCTAAATTAGCTGGAACCTGTCTGAACTGCCTGTGACTAAGTACACAGGCTTCTTTGTCACTTATGTCTCAAGATCCCTTTGGGCTTCAGTTTAAATTTGTACCTTCACTGACTTTTCTCAGACAAGCTGCTAATTATCAGCTCTTCTGCATTGCCCCTGAATCTTCTATCCTTTATCACTATGTTCTCTTTCTCTTTTCTCTGTATCTTTGAATGCTACTCAGTCATTCCTTAGTATTGTGGGGGATTGATTCCAACATCCATGTGGGTCCTTTGATGCTGTTCAAGTCCCTTATAGAAGAGATATAGAATTTGCATACAACCTACACAACCCTCCTGTACGCTTCAAAACAATCTCTAGATTACTTCTAATACTTAATACAATGTAAGTGCCACATAAGTGGTTGCTCTATTCTGTCATTTAGGGAATAGTGATAGAGGAAAAAAATTCAGTATATGTTAAGGAAAGATCTATTTTTTTTCCAGAGCATTTTTCATTCAATATGTATTTTATGTAGTTTAAAAATTTATATTCATACACGTTTGCAGTAATGATCACATTCATCATGAGGAGTTGGTGCACGTAAAAAATATGTCTTAGTCTTTTTTATTCCCTGTACGCCCCTTTTGAACCATGGCTGGTTGATTCCGTGGCCATAGAATCTGTGGCTATGAAGGCCTGTTTTGCATCCTTTTAAGAGTTCCTCCTTCTGCTATGTAGCCTTCCAAGCACAGTCCAGTGAGAGTCCTGGTCCATTCATGATTTGTACTCACTTTTCACATTTGCCTTTTGTCCTGTCTCTTTCTCTGCTTTGTACAGCTTCTTGTGTCCCAGACGACTTGGGGAAAGTGTTTTGTCACCATCACAAAAGAGCTCGTGGGGATCTGAGTGATTTTCCTTTCTTTTTTTTTTTTCATGAGCAGTGGATTAGCAGAAACATAGTTATCGTATAGCTTCTACTTGGAATCCCAAAAGCAGGGTGAGAAAACGCCTTTCATGGATGTGTAAGCTTTGAAAAATACCAGAGGTGTAAGGAACACACTGACAGGGAATCATTTAGTGCCTCCTGTGTCCATCAGAACCGTGGAAAACATCTGTTTCTCACAATGATTGCTCTGACTGCCTCTGTCTGTGCAGGTGCTTCTGAATCAGGAACCTGGCCTATTTGTATCACTCACAATATGAAGCGAGACACAGATACCACGATTATAGATCAATTGACTATTTGTTCTCAGGCAGTGGACACAGGTAAGAGGCAGCCTTTCCCCACATCTCTATGGGGTGTTATTCATATTCTGAGCTTTGAGAAGGTTCTTACCTTGAGGCTTGTCAGTGCAGGGCCAGCTCAGTTCCGGACAACAGCCCTCTGAAGAAGAAGCACAGAAACACTCATAGTATTAGGAATAAAGGCCCCTTCTCTGGTCTTCTTGTGTGAAACTCCCAGTGGGTGTGCAATTAATTCTCACAAAAGTACGAGGTCTGGGCTGCTTCATAGGTAGTGAGGAAATGTCTCATTTATATTGCAGTTTCAGAGATAGGGAAGAGGTATTTAAAGGCTATTTCGTCCCTTTGGAGCACTTGAAACTTATGGTTGGCTCTGTTAGTAGTGAAAATTTTTAAAAAATGTATAAAACCACTTTCGATAACTGCCAGTAAATTTTTTCCTCTCTTCTTTTTCTAAGGTGATTTTAAAATATGAATTTTTACCATAGGTATGAGAAAAACAGCCAGTGATTTGCACAGTTGGGGAGCACAGCTGGGGAGGAATTTGCTGTCTCTATCTTCTGCAGAAAAGATAGCTGTCTGCAGGAGTCCTTCAGGAAGACACCGTGGTATTCAGAGAAGCAGAGAAGGAAATCAGTGACTTGCTGGTCAGTGGCAAATCACGGTTTGAAATTCACTGGTCATTATCTTATGATAAGGCAGAGTCCCATTGGGGTCCCCAAATTGTAACTCAGTGGCACCATCCCAGGTAAATTCCTTTTTTTTTTTTTTGAACCACTGAGCTAAATTCTGGGCCCTCAGGTAAATTCCTTTTCCCTAGCCTCTGTGCTGTGGGGGTTCTCTGGACTGCCCTGGGTGGCGCATAGTACAGGTTTCAGTGATTAAAAGATACTATAAGTATTCAGGGAAGGTAAGATTAATTATGAATTGCACCACTGTTACACTGAACTGAGGAAACCATCCAAAATGAGCCTGGGGCTATTTCCTTATCAGTTCATGAGAAATTTCTCCCCAGGCAATCAGGCTGTATGAAAGACACATTGCTTTGGCAGTCAATTCCATACCTGGTATTTAAAAATATATAATATCATTTTGAATAGTTAATATATCCATATGGTACCAAATTAATCCAAAACATTTTTGTAGTTAAAAATCTCTCATCCTCTTGCCCTCTGGAGATTCATTTCCTCTATTTCAAAGCAACCAGCATTTTGTGCTTTGCTCTGAAAGTGTATATGGATGTACAGTGCACAGGTACATCCACCTTTTATTTTTATTTTTATTTTTTTTTGGTACTGGGGATCGAACTTGGGTTCTTGTGCTTGTGAGGCACGCGGCAGAACCACTGAGCTAAATTCCTAGCCCACATCCACTTTTAATAATGAAAAATGTAGTATCAACACTTGTGCTTGTGTTTTTTTTGTAAACTAGATGTTGGGTGGAATAATTTCAGATTCACCAAAAATTACAAAAATAATATATAAAAAGTTTCTGTGTTGCCTTACCTTTTTTCCTACTGTTAACCTCTTGTGTTACTGTAGCACATTTGTTAAAACTAAGAAGTTGAAATCATTATATGACTATGAACGAAACTGAAAAACCGTGTTGGAATTTTATCAGGCTTTCTTTTCCCCCCTCTCCACTTACGTCTCTTCTCTGTTCCAGGTCCAATCTAGGGTATCACACTGCACTGAAAAATACTTAGATCTCTTCCTTTCTTCCTCCCTTCCATCCTTCCAGTATACAAAAGCAGTTGACATGTGTATTTGCAGGAGGGTGTATGGTTATGCAGTTTCTCAAGTATAGATTCATGAGGCCACAACTGTAATCACCCCACAGCCTATGCCTGCCCTTTGTCCTGCTTACCACTGACCTGTTCTTCACAGCATCCGTCACTGTTGGGCTGTCTTTATGAGGAGGTTGTCAAAATGGAATCACTCAGTTTGCAGCCTTTGGAGACTGGTTTCTTTTCCTCAGTATTCTGCCCCTGAGTTGTTGACCATGTCAATGCATACCAATGCCTTTTAAAATTTAGTAGTATTCTCTATAGCTGTGCTACTGTTTGTTTATCCATTACTGTACCTTGAAACTCAGATACCCTCACTGTGAGGATTCCCACAGAAAAGTCATTTTTGCTTTCATCTTAAAATTCACAACTAATATGTGATTAGTAAAAACAAAACAGAAATAAAAGCAAAAGAATTTCCAGTTGTGTAAGAGGGAAAAACCAAACTGTGGATCCATCTCCTCTGCCTCCAAAATACCGACGAAGGTGTGAAGTGCCTAAGGTTTTTGTCGCATCCTTCTGGACTCATTTCATTTCCTGTAATCCAGTTTAAAAACTTCTAAATATCAATCATATGCTTTATTTGTTTTTCTCATTGAGTTTATTGGTACATTTTAGGTATACAGTACAGATACATTCATCATTGGGATCTTTTACCTTATCAATCATATGTTTTAAATGTATATCATATATTTCTAAAGATGTACCTGAGAAATGTATATAACGTGGAGAGTAATAGTAAAATACCTATGCCGGTGCCCAGTGTACAATTTAAAGCGACCCTCATGAGGACCTCAGTGGTCTGTGTACTCCCGCATCCATACCCCTCCTTCTCCCCCAAGCATGACCACCGATTCATTTTCTTTTCTTAGTCTCTTGCATTTCTGCATAGCTTGGCTATATTTGTATATATTCCTAAATAATGTGTCAGTTGGTTTTGCTCATTTTTGGCCTTTATTAAATGTAATCACATGGCATGTGTTCTTTTATATTCGTTTTCTTCTTCATCAAATTAAAATTGACATATCATGTTGATATATAGATGTCTTATTATTTTTAATGCTAGATGACATTCAATTGAACAGATGCTTCTAAATTTATATATTTCTTCCATTCTTGAAAATATGTTTGTATGTGTATGTGTGTGTATAGTTTGTGGTTACAAATAATGCTGCCAAGAGCCATCTACTTTGTGGTTACAGATATTCTTGGCAGCCCTCTTTGTAACCACAAATTATATGGCTTTTGTGTCTGACTGAGGAGTGGAACTGTTGTGTAGACAGATACGTGTGTTTTTCTCATTACATATTGAGTAATGCAAATGGGACTTAGAGTAGTTGGTTAGAGTTATATCCTGAGCAGCCGTATACAGAGATTTTGTCACTCTACATCCTTGGCAATATTTGATGTTAGAGATCTTAAGTTTTTTCAATTTAGTGGGTGGGGAGTAGAATGTTATTTTGGTTGTACTTTGAGTTTTCCTCACTGTGAATGGATGAGCGGGAAAGTAGTTTGAGTGTTTCGGCAATTCTTGGTTCCTTCACGAAATGCTTGCACAAGGAACGCCTGCTGTTTCTTTTATTCACTGAAAGGAGATTAAAACAAAAATGTTTTTATTATTGTCTCAAAAATTTTTAAAAACATTCTGAATATGGTTTGTTTGTTGGTTATAAATGCTCCAGGCATCATCTTTTAGTCTATGGCTCAAAGTTTTACCTCTTGAAGTGACTTTGATGAACTGAAGTTCATGACTGATAAATTTATCTTTTCTTTTATGGGGCACACTGTTTGCATCTTATTTAGAAGTGCTTTGCTACCTTAGACTTAGGAAGGTTTTTGGAGATTTTCTTTTCTAACTGCTATGAAGTTTTTTGTTGTTGTTGTTGTTTGTTTTTTGTTTTGAGACAGGGTCTCACTCTGTAGTTGAGACTGACCTGGAACTCACTATGTAGTCCAGGCTGGTCTCGAACTCACAGCAATCCTCCTGCCTCAGCTTCCCGAGTGCTGGGATTACACCCAGCTAACTGCTGTAAAGTTTAAAATATAATGTCTTTTTTTTTTTTTGTACCAGAAATCAAACTCAGGACCTCACATTTGCCAGGCAGGTGCTGTACTGCTGAGCTACATCTCTGTCCCTAAAGTAACTATAATTCATAAAAACCACTTTGAGTAATGGTTAAGAGAGAGAATATTTAAATCAAGCCTTCTGGTTTTGAGTCCCAGCTATTGCTGCTTTTCTAGAAAATTTCCCCTGTACAATTATTGACTTGGACCAGTAATTTGATTTTTCGGTGTCTCAGTTTTATCATATGGAAAGTAAGATTAGTTTTTTTCAACTATGATTTTCATAGTCCTGGGTATAAAGTGACTTAAACATATACTGAGTACTGGAGTTCTAATGAAAGCCGTATTTGTATAAATATAAAGTAAGAGTCTGATATCATTTGTTTAGGTAAGTAATTGTCTTAGTATCATTTATAAAAAAATCTATCTTCACTGATTTCCAATTCTAACGTGTCAAAGTCCAATTCTCTTTGGGTGTCAGTGTATGTCTATGTGTAGGTGTTTTGAGGAAATTATTTTCCTTTTTCCTATTTATCTATTTCTGTATAGATAATACATTTTCCTTGTAACTATGCCATTAAAAAAAAAAGTTTTCCTTACTGTTAAAGAAATTTTCTCCACCTTCTTCCTTGGGTATATAGTATCTTGTCAATCACATCTACTTGCTTTTTGATATACACTCGAGAACTGTTAAAATTTATTAGAAAGTAGGTTATGTCTTGGAATTGCATTGAATTCAGTGGAAGAAAACCCATATCTTCATGGTGCTGAGGCTTCCTACCTAGGAACTTAGCTTCTTTGTTTATTTGACTATTTTAATGATCTTTTAGTAAAATTCTGCAGTTTTTCTCAAAAAGGCCTGGCAATCCTACATTAGATTATTCTAATTAACTTATTTGATGTTGCTCTGAGAAATGCTGCTTTGTTTAAAATTGAATTTTCTAAATATTATTTGCTATTAAATGCAGCTGACTTTTATTAAACAATCTGTCTAAAGTCTTATGAGTTTTAATAATTTGTACTTCTATGTTTTTAATGGAGGTTGCTGTACTTAAGTACTCGTATCTTGTTCCAACAATGAGTTTTACTTCTTACATTTCAACCTCTGTATGTGGCCTTGCTTTTTGTCTTATTGCATCATCTGGAACTTTTAGTCTTCTGCGGAAGAGAGGGTGTAACAGCACCTGCTTTGCGTGGTTGCATAAGGTGGACTTGATTGGCTCACTTCCATCTATCTATCTTGCATTCCTTTCCATCCTTATGTATTAAGAGATTTGTCATTGGCTTAGTCACTTTTCTTGTTGCTGGGACAAAATACCCAACCCCACAACTTAAAGGTAGAGAGTTTTTTTATTATTATCTGCTTTTTTTCTCCTTCTGCAGCCCTTTTTACGCATACATCCAAGTGTTTAATGATGTCTTACATTTCCTTGAGTTGCCATTTTTTCTTCTATTTTAACGATGGCATAATACCTACAAATCTATCTTCCGGCCTCTAATTTTTATCAACTGAAGTAATATAACATTTATTATATCCATTTACTATCTGAAGCTTTATTGATTCAGGCAACCTGGTGGATCATTTTACTGACCCTCAGAAAGAGCCTATAAATGGAACCAGGATTGTGGTAATGAATAAATAAATGTGGAGAAAATTGCTAAAGAAATCTGTTGCTTCACAGAATTTAGAAAGTAAATCAAGCATGTCTGGGAGAAATTGGTAAGCCTTTCATTGTGAACCTAAGGCTGTTACATAGAAAATAAAATTATCAGAGTCTGATTATGGTTTTGTGGAATTAAAATTTAAACATAAATTGTACAGGTTTATATTTTTTTAAAGATCAAGTGTTCTTGGAGGAAAACTACTATATAACATATTGCTTACATTTAGTGAGTTCTCCACGTATGAAGTTTAATTTACCAATCTTTTTTATAGAATAATTAGACAAAACTAGATCATGAGAACAACAAGCTTACATGAAAAATGGTGTGGCATGAAATAACTCTTTCTTTCTAGATATAAGATTCTGATTTCTGAACCCAAACAAGTATATTTGCTGTCTTAAGGCTCCTACTAAGAAGCCAGTCCTTAAATCTTGTGCAGTTATTGCTTGCTGGTTTCCATCTGGATGAGAATGTAGCTTTTAGAGCAATAGGAAGTGAGACACTGCTATTTGACAGTGAATTAAACAGTACAGTAAGGATTCTGTTGCTTTTGGGGAAATAGAAAAATATGCTGTATTTATATTCATAAAATATTAGTAGAGGAAATGTTAGCAAGTAATTTATTAATTTCCAGACCTTACCTGTAGCAGACTGTTTTCTTTGCACTTTACTTATATAGCTACAAGTAATTATTTCAATCAGACTGAAATATATACTACTAGTCCTATTTTACAAAATCAGAAAAAGCAAAATTTCAGTAGATTCAGTAAAGTATCTCAAGATTTTCTTTCTTTTCTTTACTTATCACAGCCTATCTATCAACCAGCATACCCTACCATAAATTCTGCCCACCTGCCACAGGCAGAAATAGCACTATACAGAAAACGGCAGAAGTTTTTTTCCAATTGATTTTGTTAACCATTTTGAAGTAATAATTAATGTGCATTTAGAGACTATATTTATAATATTTATAAACAAAATGAATCATAGCAATGTCACAAATAATGAGAAGAACGAATTGAGAATACTTTGTTAGAAGCTACCGATACTACATCAGAAATAGAATTGTTACTGAAGAGAACAGTTGTATAGTGTAAAGTCTATGTGCAAATTCTGGTGTAATGACTAAAGTGGTGTAGTTATTCCAAAAGGGGCTAGAAAATCAAACCATGTACAATGCTCAAGTAAAACAAAGAATGCAGAAAATTATGGGAAAGATGAACATAAAACGTACAACTAATAGAAGTTATACACACAGAGAATACTATTCCAAGGGTTTGAATTAAAATGTGAATGATCTAGCTATACCAATTTAAAGATTGACTTTCATAGTATATTAAAAGGTCCAACTATACATTTTATGGAAGAAATACACTTCAACTATGAAGACAGTGACGATATGTTAAAAGTAGCTAATGGAAAATATATCATGATAATTACATACAATACCAATACTGATCACAAGAAATCCAGAGTGCCTACATTAATCTCAGTCAAAGAAAACTTCAAAACAAAGAATATTATCAGGGATAAAGAGTGGCATTATATAATAATGAAGGGGTTGAAACTCCAAGAATGCAAAATAATAAACTTGTGTGCACCTAACAACAGAGCACCTAAATATGTGAAGCCAATACAATTAAAATCATGAGGAGAAACAGACAAATTCATTATTAGAGCTGGAGTCTAGGACACCCCTCTTCTAATAACTGAAAAATCAAATGAGAAGAAAATTAATAGGTAAGTATATGGTTATCCTGAATAAAAGTAGTAATCAACTTCATCATACTGACATTGTAGAAGAATCCATGGAACCACAGAATCCACATTCTTCTAAAATACACATGGAAATTTTACCCTGTAGACCCCATGCTAGTCAGAAATGGTTTTATAGCAAAGTAATTCCTGCAAAATTCTTGGACATGAGTGAAATTAAACTAGAAATCAGTAACATAAATCATCATTTATCGTCAGTATATAAGTTTAAATGACAGTGATCTATCACTAATTACCTTTTGGAATGGCTACAATGCAAATATCAGACACATTCAAATGCTGAGGAGTATCCAAAATAAAACTTTGAATGGTAAAACATGAATGGTAGGAACTACCTACCACTCATGGCTAGTGAGGACGCTAAATGGTGCAGCCACTTTGAAAACTGACAGTTTCTCAAAAAGCTAACTATCACTGGGCTGTACCATTGAGTATCCTGCTCATTGATGTTTGTCCAGTGGATGACCAACATGCTCACACAGAAACCTGCCTATGAATATGTACAGCAGCACCATTCATAATCACTCCAAGATGGAATTAAAATGTCTTTACCAGATGGATCAGCAAATTATGAAACATTCATGCAATGGAATACTCTTTAGCACTGAGAAGAAGTGAGCTCTTAATCCCAACAGAGCCACACGGGCTGGGGCACAGTCATACATGCTACCAACCCCAGCTACTTGGGAAGCTAGGGTAGATCGGTCACAGGTTCAAACTTAGACTGGGAAACTTAGCGAGAGCTGCCTTAGAACAGAAGATTTACAACAGGGCTGGGATACAGCTGAGTGTGAAGGCTCAGTCTCCAGTAACCCTCCTCCTGGCACACTCACATGTGAAGTCACAGAGGAGTTGTTCTTAGTACTGGGCATCTACCACTGAGCTACATCACTAGCCATTTTATTTATTTATGTATTTAAAATGTGAAACAAGCTCTTGCCAGTTTGCTCAGACTGAGCTTGAACTTTCTATCCTTCTACCTTAGCCTCTCTTCGGAGCTGGAATTACAGGCCTGTGGCACTACACTGGCAACATAGAAGGAAACTTAAACGCACATTGCTAAGTGAAAGAAGCCAGTGTGAAACAGTTGCATATGGCATGCTTCCATTTATATGGTAACCTAGAAAAGGCACAACTTCAGGGACAGTCAGAAGATTGGTGGTTTCAAGTTCAACTGAGCAGGGTGGAGTGCTGCAAAGATGAAGCACGGTGATTTTTACGGTGATAAAACTGCACATACACAATTTATAGACTACACGGTAAGGAGGGAAACTTTACGAATGCCTGAAAACAAATCATATAGCATTTCAATATGAGATGCAGAATGAGACGGAAGAATCCAGTTCTATTACAGTTGTATTCTGCATCACTGTAATGAGCATCGCTGAGAGTCGGTGAAGCTGAGGTGCAGACCCAGATAAATTCAGAAATGAGTGTGGCTTGTTAGGGTCAAGTTAAGAGAAGCTCTATATATGACTGTGCTGTAGTTGATAAAGTTGTTTTCCATAGGAGTAGGCTTTAGCAATTTCAATACCAGTAGGTACTTGTATCCTGGAACTGAATAACTAAGCAAATGAACTGTGTGTGGTGGGAGCCAAGTTTCTCACAATCCAAGTAACAGATAAGCAAAGGAAAGCATGTTAGAATGAACCATGTCATTGTGAATTAAGGTCGGCACCATAAGCATGAACTTGTGTTTAGTTGAATTTAGATACATATAGAAATATTTTGCATATTATAGAATGCTTACAGATGTGCATATACATATCACTTAATGTATGCTTATTATATAAATTTTGGTTTCTACCCAGTGAAAGGAACCCATTTCGTCTAGAAAAGGAAGATTTGCATACTAGGGTAAGATAAGGCAACAATATCTTGTGTGCTAGAAAGTAAGGAAGTGCTGAGGAAGAAGAAGAAGAGGAGGAATAAGAGGAAGAGGAGGAAGATAAGGGGAGGAAATGGAAAAGAAGAAGGAAGAAGGGGAGAAAGAGGAGAAAGAGGAGGAGAAGAATAAACTCTACAGAATCTGGGGAATATGAAAAACTTGTAAGTCAACTGAATGAGCTCCCCACGGCAAAGCTGGGACGAGTGGTGCAGCAAAGCAAATGAAGTGGTGTTGGGTGAGGTCTACAGCATAAGATAAATAACTACAACCCTACCCTGATATAAATAAATGATTACATGTATAAATAAGTAGGCAAGAGTAAATAAATCTATGTATAAGAACTTCAAATATAGTAATGTATATAGATATTCCACCTCCAGGGACATGAAGCTCACATCTCACCTTTTAAGTGTAACTGGCACATAGCTGCAGGACCATACAGCAAGTGGGGGCAAGAAAGAGTAACTCCCAGGGGAGAAATGTGAAAAACACTACCCCAGTCAGGTGACCAAAGCCAACAATGAATGGAAATAAATTATGTTAACAGCAGGTACCCATGGAAGGATGTGATAAAAATGGTACTTAACTTACACAAAGCCTGTAACCTCAGAAAATATTTCATCATTTCTCCTAAAAATTGCTAAGGTCATCAGTAATAAATACAATCTGAGAAGCTACGATGTTTGGGGAAATTCTAATGGTACAGGGTAGCTAAGGACAGGCATTGACCTTGGATTTTTCCAGGTCATCAGAAAATGGGTGTTTGTGTTCTTTTATAACAAGGATGGGAAAGAATATTAAATGTTTAAGGAAAGCAATCTGGAGGTGTGAACACAATTCTATTCTAACATTTCTCATATTTGAAAAATCCTAAGCAAGTTTCTAAATTTTAATATTTCTCAGATTTCTCCACCAGGATTTATTCTTCCTTTCCCCCACTTTCTGTATGGTCCTCCAGCTTTGTAATCTTATCATCTATGAAATAGTTGTAATAGCTAGACGTGAGATCAGATGTGTCCATTAAGTGCACAGCGAGCTGAAAACCACTCTCTTTGTTGGACGTAGGGTTTGCTCTCTGTACTGGGTTCTCATCAAGAACCCCACAGTTTTCATGGGCTCCATAGAAATGAAGGATGGCAAAAACACTAAACTTGCTGGAAGATAAGTTAGGCAGAAGTCCGGAAGACATTGGCAGAGGAAAAGACTTTATGAACAAATCCTCAGTAGCATGGGAACTAGCAGATAGAATCAACAACTGGGATCTCATCTTATTAAAAAGCTTCTGTACTGCAAAAGAAACCATCAACAGAACTAAGAGACAACCTACAATGTGGGAAAAACTTTTTACCAGCTGCTCCTCAGACAAAGGACTATTATCTAGAATATATAAATCACTCAAAAAAACCAGCCCCCCCAAACCTCAGTAGCATGGGAACTAGCAGATAGAATCAACAACTGGGATCTCATCTTATTAAAAAGCTTCTGTACTGCAAAAGAAACCATCAACAGAACTAAGAGACAACCTACAATGTGGGAAAAACTTTTTACCAGCTGCTCCTCAGACAAAGGACTATTATCTAGAATATATAAATCACTCAAAAAAACCAGCCCCCCCAAATATAAAGACCCAATTCAAAAATAGACATCTGAAATGAACAGACATTTCTCAGACAAAGAAATAAAAGCAGCAAGTAAATATATGAAAATGTTCCACATTCCCCACAAAGAATGGTTGCTATCAAGAAATCACACAATAGCAAATGTTGGCACAGTTGTGGGGAGAAAGGAACCCTTCTCCACTGTTGGTGGGAGTGCAGACTGGTGCAACCACTATGGAAATCCATATGGAGATACCTCAAAGAGCTTGGACTGGAGGTTCCATTTGACCCAGCCATCCCTCCGTTGGGTATCTTTCCAAAAGAAGTGAAAGAATCATACCACAGTTATATACGTGCACCCATGTTTATAGCGGCACAGTTTGTAATAGCTAAAACTTGGAAACAGCCCATCTGCCCATCAGTTGGAAACTGGATAAAGAAGATGCGTTTTTTTCTATAAAATATAATACTACTCAGCCATAAATAATGAGAAAGTAGATTCATTCATAGGTAAATGGGTACATTTTGAGGATATACTCCTAAGTGAAATAAATAAGTCACACATATGCAAATAAAAAAGAAAAAGAAATGAAGGATAGCAAAGCACCTTACTGGAGCTTAGTGCGTGAATTAACTTCCTGTATGTTTGCTTTTAATCTTCTTTTCTCTAAGTACAGGACACTAAGATAACAGATGCTCAAAGGTCACTTGCACTGGCCTTGTGGACAGACAGCTTGAAACACACCATCATCTATGCACAGTCGTGTGCCACGGAGGGTTCCATTCTGGAAGCACTGTTGAGAATGGGCTGTGATCTAAGAACATTCTAGAAGAAAGGTAGAAATTTTTTTTACTTGCTATTTGTTTTAATTTTATTTTAACTTTAAGAAATACAGTTTATTTTAGAGCAGTTGTAGGTTTATGAAAAAAATTACAAAGGGGGTGCAATGCTCCCACATACTTTATACCCATTTTCCCTCTTATCAGCATCTCACATCAGTATGGCGTATTCTGCAATTAATGAATGCATCTGGGTACATTAATACTGACTGAAGTTCATACTTCATTCAGGTTTTCTTAGTTTCTACCTCATGTTCTCCTTCATTTAATGTTCACACTGGAAATTAAGACAACCATGTCTATTCTCACAGACTATCCCAGAATACTTCCGTTTTCCCTCATGATTTATATTTTATCTCGTTTTATCCACAGTTTTCATGGGCTCTACAGAAATGAAGAATAGCAAGCACCTTATCAGAGCTTAATGCATGAATTTACCTCCTGTTTGTTTGTTTTTGAGCTTCGTTTCTTTTCTTTTCTCCAGTTTTGGCAGAATTACCTTTGTCAAGTTTTCAGAATGTGCAATTGGAGGGCTGGATGTATAATTATATTTGGGTTTTGTGGGGACATTAATGTGGTGATTACTTGAAAAGCCTGAATTTGCAAGGGAAGAAGCACTGGTCTAACTGCTAAGAATGTGAATTCTTTTAAAAATATTATGTATTTATTAGTGTTTGTTTGCAGTACATAGCTAAATTCAGCTTGTGGAATTGGTATATATATATATATATATATATATTGCCTCTTAATCATTTTTACTTCCTCTTCCCCTCCCTAACCTTCTGTCTGCCCTATCTCTAAGTCCCCTCCCATCTTCACAATTCTACCTTCCTTTTTCCTACCATTTGTCTTTGATTTTACCCTTCAAGTTGTTTGTATTTGGATGTTTCATATAAGAGAGATCATGGACATTTAGTATTCTGTGTCTGATCCATTTCATTTAGTGTTACGGGGTCAAGGTGAATCCTTTTGTTGACAAGTTTTGTCCTGTTCAAGTTGTCTCACTAGGCCTGGGGACCAGGTACCTCTCCCAGTCTGGGAGTTCCTCACTGGTAGAGATAACAATAACTAAATACTTTTTGGGCCTCCTTCTTCCTTTTCATATCTGTGAAGGCAGAATGTGGCTCATTTCTGCAATCCAGCTACCTTTGAAACTGGTAAAAGTTTGTGAATATGACTGCTGTTTGGAATTTGGCTTTTCCAATCCAGGGAATGGAGTTTCTCAGTTTGGGTGGAGTAAAGACTTGGAATTTTCCCTAGAGAGACATGCTTTCCTTTTAGGTTTAGAATGCTGGGTGGTGTGTCTCACCCACCAAGAAGGAGAGAATAGGACTAGTGATAGTTTGTTAGTTGAAATAACATCCCACAAGAAATGAAAGAGGAGCACCAGTCAGAATGCGTGACTAACCTTTGCCTTGCTCTAGCGGAGAAGCTGGTGACATGTAGAAATATAGTTATGTCTTTTTTCACCCAGGCTCTCTACCTGAACCAACAACCATTTGTGAAACTTTCCACATTAAACTTTCACTTCCAGTAAAGTTCATGGCAGCCTCATAAGCTGCCCTGGGAGGTGACAGCACAGCATTCCTTTGGGCCTGATGCATAGCTCCTTAGAGAGGGAGGGTGGAAAGGGACTTGGGAGGGAAAGGAGCACAAGACTGCCTGACTGCCCTGCACTCAACACCAAATGCAGAGAGATGACTGAAAACCACAGTGGTTTGTACTTAGGATTTCTAATCCTTTTCAGACTCCAACAGAACAAGTGGCTTGTGGAGAGGAAACTAAAGCCCCAAGCAGGGTAAATAACTTAACCACTTTCACTCAACTCTGTTGCTAATTTGAGTTTTTAATCGACGTCTGCCTAACTCCCCCTCTTGGTTGTGCTCACCCTAGTTAACTCCTATTCCTGCTCCAGACCTGATATTCCAGGGAAAAGAAATTATTTCCAGTCCATAATGGATTTGTAGTGTGGGCCCCATGGTTTTCTTATTTCTGTGCTCACATAACTTTCTCTTCTACAAGTCTGGAATGTCTGCAGACCTGGGCTTATTGGATTCTGCATCCTCAGTACCTGGCAAATGTTAGGTGCCCAGAAAATATTTGCTCAGCCGAAGTCACACAATTCACAGGACACAGAGCCAGAACTAAATCCAGACCTCCAGACACCGGGCCCAAAATTATTTCACCACCACATTATTACTTTTAGAATTTTAATCACATCCAACTTCCAGAGTATTCTCCCCAGAAAAGCTCCTTGTTTCTTCACCCCGAACCCTGTACAGGATTTCTGTGAGAAGAGGGGAGGTTGTCATCACAATGATGAGAACCCGTATTTGCTGAGGACTCACTGCACTCTGCCACCGGCAGACTTGCTGTGCGAGTTCTCTTTTACTCCTGTTCGCTCTACCCGGTAAGTGATGTTATGCACCCCATTTTGTGGATGAGAAAGCTGAGAAACGGAGACACCAGGCTAAGTTCCCTCTGATGGCATGGAAGTCTGAGCAGCTTAGCTCTGGAGAGCAGTGGGCAGATCTGAACCATGGGGCGCTCTGACTCTGGGTTGGGACAGAGGGCAACACAATTTGTGAAGATTTAAACTCTTGTTTTGGGAGAAGCCACATAGGGTTTATTTTATTTTATTTATTTTTTTACTTTTCTAGGGAAATCGTTGCAATGTTTTGATGCTTTGGGCACATAAATAACACCAGTTTCTGGGGGCAATTTAATTGAAGTCACCCATTCTTCTTAATCCCTACACATTTTTACCTGGGGCTTTAGAAATGCATTGCGAAGCATTTCCCATATTGAATCCATGCATACTCTGGTTCCTTGCAAGGTCACACGGAGGATAAAACAGCATTCCAGTGGGATTATACTCAAACTACAAAAACCTGAAAAAGCAATTGATAAAGGCTTAGCTGCATTTCCTTGGGGACATTGGCGTTGTGCAGTAATCATGTACAGAGACCCTCACAAAGTTTGAGGCTTATACCACGTTATATGCCTTTCTTCCCTCTGGAGAATTCGAATCCTTCCCAGAGATTAAGATGTAATGACAATGGGTTGAGATGTAAAGAACATGAAAAGTCATAGTTGGAGGTATTAAAGGATATTTAGGACATGATACACAAACGTGAAAGGGATTTGAGCTCAGCAGACAAGTCAGATGCATAAGTATGTTTCTATTTGTATAAATTAAAATAACTGTATAATGTGTGGAGGGCGCTCTGCAGACCCCTGGTCAAAGGAAAGCCGGGAGAGAATAAAGACTGGACTTAAGCAAGGGAGAGGGAGATGGCTAAGGAGAGCGTGGTCAACACCCTTGGAGCCTGAAGGTCAGTCCTAAGTGGACGTGGTAACAAGCGGAAGGCACAAGGCCATAACCGGGGGCTTTCTAGACTTCACTCGTTCTGCGTGGTTCCTGGGTGCGGTGCGAAGCCCCACTCTGAGCCCTGGGATACAGTTACCAGAGAAACGGGCAAAGCCTCCGCAGGTGAGCTACTATATTGTCATGAAATTAGCAGTCAAGCACATCCACGGTTTTAGTTTTCTTCCTCAACCTCAAACAGCAGCAATCACAAATGTGGAGGTGTACAGCGAGGCAGGACAAACAGAAGACAACTGACAGGATTTATCTGAGACGCAGGATATTAACGTCAGGAGGCTTAACTATACTACAGGGCACCAAAGCAAGCAGCAAACAAGACTCCTCCCTCCACACCGAGCAGCCAATCAGAAAACCCAACTGCCTGCAAGGCCCTGCCTTCTACAAAGTCTAGATGTTGGCCTCTGGGGTTGATTCAGCTGCCCCTGGCTGGCCACAGATGGCAGTCCTTGTATTGACTTGTTTTCTGTCTCATCTCTACCCCCACAACAAGTTACATGAGTCAAGGCACAAAGATTTCTGGTTCAAGGCTGTCTCTGCAACTAGAGAACAGTTCCAGGTGGGCAGGAAGTGCATTGCATATGCTCACATGCATACCTATATTTATATTTGAATTTACATGGATGAGAAAAGTATAGCTTTAAAGCATTTAATGGAGTAGTTTTCAAGAAATGGTTCTCCTTTCCCTGTGGCCTGATCTCATGTGTGTTGAGTGGAGTTAGTCACAAGCTTACACTCCTACAGGACAGAGTCAGTGCAAGAATGCCTGCAACTCAGATAAGATCCATACCATTTAACAGAATAGGGCAGCACCGGCAGAGATTGAGGCAGCTTCTCCTCCCCTGCACAGGAGCAGCAGCACTGTCGGCGGGAGACCCTGCTCTTGAGAACATGGGCTGCGATCTGCGGATGGCTGTCCCCAAACTTCAGGCTCTCAGGGTGGCTGTAGGTCTAACGTTTGGCCCATCATTGCTTGGGTTTGGTCTAGGGTGCATGTGGCCCAGCTTGGCCAGCGGCCATCGGCTTCTAATCCCTCGTTCACTATCGGTGGATTGTGGGAACCTGTGAGGAAATGAAGCTGACTCAAGGAAAATGGAACTGAGGGCTGGTGGAGCACAGCTATCCAGGGACATCGAGTGAACGAACCCCCAGGGCCAGAACCTCAAGCCAGACTCCTGCCAGACACCTGTAGGTGTTTAGGGAGCTGGGGACATGTTTCTGTCACTTGCAACCCAGAGTGCTAAGTACAGTCCTGTTAACACACATATTCTGGAGGAGGGTATTTTCCAGGTATAATAGCAACAGCTATGTATTCTTGTTTTGCCCTACAGTTTCTAGAAGTACATTTGTGATCTGAACTTGATTTCAGGAGATGCAGTCATGGTGAACACATTTTAAACTGTCCCTGCTCTGAAATAAAAAAAATATAATTAAGGATAAATGAGGTGAGAATCATTTTTAGAGGTCCTGTTCTGATTAGATGACAGCTGAGCATTGTGGCCCAGTCTAGACCAAAGCCTTGCCCAGTTCTTAACCCCATTCAAGGGCCTGTGAAAGGTAGGAGGGAAAACTATATATGAAAGTGTGGCCCACCTTTCCTGGACTTAGAGCGTTTCAAGGAGGATGAATGCTTCTTAAATGTGTCCATTTGGGGTGACTTGTTACTCCAGAAGTGTCCTTTCAGTGCTGTGCAACCGTCAAGCTGCAAGTGCACCAGCCTAGAGTGAAGGCACTTATCTTTCTTGCGACCCTTTGGGGACTGGCATTGATTAAACAGCATATTTGGGAAAGAGAGAAGTGTGGACAACATACTAGTGTGTCATGCCTCGTTCACTTGAGGAGTGAGAAAAATACTGAGCTGAGAGGATGTTGACCTTGGGAACTAAATATATGTGGGTTGGGTGTGCTGTCCGCTGTGATTGCACCAGGGAATCAGCACATCTGGAGATGGCAGTGTCACTTGGCGGGCTGACCCAGCTGTGCAGAGGAGGTAAAAACATATTGAGCCTGTTTGGGAACATGGCTTGCTAACTCAGCTCTTGGCAACACTGCAGATGACCTTTTCTTCTTAACTCTGCCTTGTTTTCATATTTTTTCTTTCTTGTTTTGGCAACTACTGAAGTTGAGGTACTAGCGTAGAGATTAGAAGGCCACCAGCCAGCAATGTTCTATTTGATTCCTCTTCTCTGAGATGCTCTTTTAGGAAACTCTAGTGGGTCGATAGCCTCATCCTAATTTTCCTACATCAAGGCACAGAACTTCATGCGGTATTCTTGACACAAATAAGTACAGATTTGAGTAGTGAGTTAAGCAAAGTGCAGTTTCCATTCTTCCAAGCAAACATTCCCTATACCATCTCTTTGCCAAATGTGTGTGTACTTTTTGAAAACATTTCTGTGGAAGAGTCCCTGGGATGCTGCTAGAAGAAAACAAACCCTGGACAACTATTTCTGGGGCTTTTTTCATATGAAGCAAATCACACTGATTCTGTGACAGGAGAAATGTCAAAGCAGGAAGAACAAGAGGTTTGCATTGCACATCCCCCCAGGTGCCACTTCTGCACATCTTGTGTGACATTTGACAAGTTGACTGACAATGGCAGACGTCAGCTTTCTCAGCTGTAAAATGATGCAGCAGGACTTAAGCAGCAGCTGTGAGGAGGTGACACCAGGAAAATGCCAAGCACAGCTGCCCCCAGTGAATGCTGTTTACCTCTCCCGCCTCTCAGAGTGGGTTGACCAGCACCAAGCAGTGGGCTTCCAGCTCATTATTTACCTTAATTCCAAACAACAATTTAAAATACATAGACAAAAAAGAAGCTTAAGCTTCAGTGTACACTTTGTGATTTTGGTAATGAGAAGACATGTACTTCATGTTGTAACTGAGGGCAAGTCTCAGAGTGGTGGACACAAAGCAAATGGCTTAAATAGATCAGAGTGTGAGGGACTGGCCAAGCCGACCATGGTGATTCAATACAACATTAGCAAAATTGCACCTGTAACCCCCATTCAAGGATTTCAAAGGTACTGTTTTATGACAATTAGGTTGACTCTAGATATCTGTAATGGAAAAGTCCCTATCAACTTCTGACTAGAGAAAAATTGAACTCTCTTTTCTACCAGTCATTCTTTTATGTGTTAATCTTTGGCCTGACTCCGCCCTTTGTCAACCTTTGACATGGTCATGTTTGCTATACTATTGTGATTTGAACAAAAGTAACTTCATTTTAAAAAGTAAACAAGAGCAAGAGACATAAGGAGGAAAAATGAGATGCATTTAAATTGGAGAACACTTTTCAGATGTGGTAGAAGATATGGTATTCTAGAGAAACATCCCAGAATAATTTTCTCCATTCTAAGCAGGAAAAAATTCTCACTATCATGAAGACATGCTCTCTGGTCTATTCTGTGCCTCACCCATAGATATTGCTGATTTTCCACTCACAAGTTTATAAATATGGATGTCATTTATAACTTTTCATGCAGGAGAGAATTGTATTTAATGTCTTTTTATTACATTTGTTGTTATTTTGCTACCATGGTGAAACAATTTTCTTGAATAAGTATCATAAAATATTTGAGAATATGTCGCAGTTGAGCAATGGAGAAAGACAGATGTGAGAAAATTAGAGGAGGCTGAGAAAAGGCAAATGTGCACTGATTTAGAAAGCACCAGTTTCTTCAGTGAATAAATGAACTGAGCTTTTATCTTTGTTTGGCTACCACCTCTTACCTTTCCAGTCTCCTTTTCCACGAAAAGTTGGAGTCACTAATTGTATCATTTCTTGATATAACGGCTACGAACGGGAAGTGCTCCACTGGCTGGCTTCTGAATGGGCTATATCAGGCAACAGACCACAATTTTCCCTTTTGTTATTTATTGGTTGTAAATTAGTGCAGTGTTTACAAAATGAAATAGCAAGTTCATTTGGCCTTCTGCAAATACCATGCCATTTACTGCTGAAGAGGAGGAGAAATTACATAACCTTTATTCAACACCTATTGTGTGCCAGGCACAGTTCAGAGCACTTTGCAAACATCTCTCTGGATCCTAACCATACTCCTTGGCATCAAATGTTATGTTTCCTATTTTATAGAGGAGAAAAATAGAGTCAGAGACACCAAGGGTATCCCCTAAGTCTTCTATCTAGTCTTTGAACCCTACTTCATTTCAACCCAAACTTCATGACCTTTATTAAAATTATTAGTGAGCTAGGCCAGGAAAGTGGATGTAGGATATAGATTTGGTGGTTACTGATGTAACTGTGGTCTACAGTTACACATATAGACCTTTGTATTCAACTTACTTCCTATCTTTTTTTTTTTTTTATTGAGTTTATTGGTACATTTAGGGATACAGTACAGTTACATTCATTGTTGGGATCATGTACCTTTACATGGCAAGTCTTGATTCTCATTTTTTCCCCTTACCTCTGCCCTCCCTTCACCCCCTCCTCCCCTCCCCATCTACAAACACTTTATTTTCATCTTTTCATTCTCTCACATTTTTTT
>NW_022900919.1:13203288-13219830 GCF_012274545.1 Fukomys damarensis | reverse complement strand
CTTTCTATACACAAATAACAGACAGACAGAAAGAGAAATAAGGGAAAAAATTCCTTTTACAATAGCATCCAAAAAAATGAAGTATCTAGGAATCAATCTAACAAAAGAAACAAAAGATCTCTACACTGAAAACTACAGCACTCTGAAAAAAGAAATCGAAGAGGATATAAAAAAATGGAAAGATATCCCCTGCTCCTGGGTAGGAAGAATCAACATAGTGAAAATGGCCATACTACCGAAACTGCTATATACATTCAATGCAATGCCAATTGAAATTCCAACACTATATTTCACAGAACTAGAAAAAAGAATCCAAAAATTCATTTGGAACCACAAGAGACCTTACTTCCTATCTTGAAGGAGGAAGTTCCTCTGGGGTCACCACAGGAGGCTCTCATGGCCAGGCTGCTGTCTTCCGCCTCTTGGAAAGGAAGTGGATAAGGACAGGCTGCCTTTGACCTTGAGGAGATCACCCTGAAGGCTCAGGCATGTCCTCCATGGGGGATGAAGACACAGTTGAGCATGCATTTCACCCCTCCGAGCCCAGGGGAGGAGATATAGTAAGCACAGGGAAAACACACTTCATAAAGACCCATTAGGGAATGGGTATATGCACCGAGTGTGTGATCACTTTGGTGGATAAAGCCATACAAATGGTGTGAAGGACCAGTTGTAATCAAAGCTATGTTACTTTGGGCAAGAGGTCTGGCAGGTGGCACAAAGGCAAACAGTACCCTAGGGCAGCAGAGCAGGAACAGTGAGCACCTGAAAGGCCAGGCAGGGGCTGTCAAGGGCACTGTAGCAAGGGGACATGCTACATAAGCAAACCTATTTGGTCACCTTCTTGGGGTTAGGTGTTTCCCATTTTATTCCATAAGCCTTCAAAATACAGTATTGCTATGCCTTTGACTAGGGAAATCAAGGCAAGAGGAATTGGTCTGGTCCTTGAGTCTCACCAGGATCCCCTAGCTGACCCTCCATATTGTTGTCATCCATGAGAATCCTTGAAAAAGAGAGTCAGATGATCTACATCCACAAATGTAGATCTACATTTGTGTCTGCAAATGATGTACAAATTTTTAAAAATGTATTTATGATGTGGTTTCATAAAAATATGAAAGGAAAGATTCCTTGGTGACTATAGATATTTGTGTGACAATGATGGTCATAAAGCTTCTTGAGTGTTTACTGTATACCTAGCTTTTCTTCTAAATAATTTATGCCTATAATATCATTTAATGCCTTCAACGATTTTGAAAGATGAAGATGGTTATTATTCTTGTCTTTCAGATGAGGAAAAATGGGCCCAGAGAGGTGAATTTATTTGCCCAAGGTCAGGGTATGCCAGCATTAAGAATCTAAGCAATATAAATTTTAAATATTGCACTCTATTGCTCTTCTCCCCTCTCCATGGTTGTTGATCTTTGGGAGGGAGCCATATAGGTAGGGACCAGGGCTAGAACATCTATATCAGTCATCTCTTTCTGCTTCCTGGGGAGAGATTGTCTTATGTGAGTATATAAGACCTGAGAACTCTCAGGTGTCCTACTAACATATTCTTCTTTTAAAGCCCACCTATGTCACAGCTGGACAGTTTTCATTTCTCTCTCTTCTCCTATTTAAGTTTAGAGAGCTTCGAGGGGTGGATATCCAACTGACAGGCTCACACTAACTAGAGTGTAACCTATTTAGAGATGCCCCTAGATGATGGCATTGTGGACTCAGAGATTAAGCGATGAATGTACAATACACCAAGTGGTCTAAGGTTCAGAGGAGAGAATGATGTATGTGTTTGAAAACATACTCCCAGAAATCTTCTCCAACCAAGAGATGAGCAGCTTTGGGGATTTTCTGTACAGATTTTTTCAGATTAGGATCATATTGCAAGAATACACTATTGCCAAGAAAATATGGCTACAAAAGAGGCTTCCAGAGGCCTCTAGACATGGAGAACCATAGGTGTTATGGATTCCTGGGACGCTCAGCTGCCTCCCCTCCTGCCCCTGCTGTCACCTCACTGCTAGAGAATAGAGGCATGACTAATCCAGCTCATGACTAATTGAGTAGTATGAATTAACTCTTTATATACATCTGGAAATGTTTGATTTAGGAGCAAACTGATACTAATATGAGGCTATAAAACACAAGGTTATTGTCTGGGAGGGAACTGTACACATACTTAAAAAGTTAGAAGAGGCTGAGATAGAAATTGTACCCTCTTTCATAACTCCTGCACTTCTTTTGCTGACAGTTAAGAAGGGGTGAATGCTCAACTATCAGTGTTCAGGGTCAGGATTCATTTGCAAAGTAGATGGGACTTCCCTATCACCTCTCTCTCCTCCAAGGGTCCCAGGGTTTCGCTCAATTTAAGATTTTCGGCCTGATGAAAATTCATCTCGGTGGATGCGCAGGTAATGCAACCTCTTTTCACAACAGCCTTCTTTCTTTGGGGATGTTGCAGCTCAGCCATTCAGGTGTGTGAAGTATGCAGAGGCAAGTGGCTAGGATTTCAAGCTCCAGCTATTGGTCGTCTGTGATTCCTCCTGGTGGATAGTTAATGAAGCTGAGAAGGTCAGAGTAGCATCTATCAGGCAGCACACTGTAGCATAAACCACTAACTATCTGGGCCATCTGACAACTTCAGGGTGAAGTAGGATGCCATAAATAGAAACTGGGCCAATGACTGGCTCAGCAATTTTTTTCTGACAAGAAAGCTATTTTTCAAAATTCGCTCGAAAAAAACAAGTGGCTCCATTACAGATATCAGTTACAGAACTGTAACTAAATCACAGTCCCTAAGTGAACCTGCCAGTGCAATGTCCCACGCCAGCCTGCTTGCTAGTCTGGGCAGGTAACTGCCCCGCAGACAGTGCCTCGGAGGCAGCCTCATAAGGACTTGTGTGCGGGAATTGAGTTGACTTGCATTGAGCTTGCTTGTTGAATAAAGATCAGAACCCAGCTCATGCAAGGAAGAAAGGGTGCATTGGGAAGAATTCTCTTTTGTCAGTTCTGGATGGTGGTGGTAGAATAACAGCTTTATTCAGCATCCTGTGCATACAGAGAACATTGGCGATTGATACAAACATCAGTGGACCACAACTTGGGCTTCACAGTATTCACAATCTGGTGACATAAAAAACCCCAAATTGCAGAAGGGATGTTCACAGGAAAAGGCAACTGGCTGAAGATGTGAGTGCTTTGGACTTCAGGGGCAATAGGATTCAGAAAAAGGAGTGAGAACTTTGGGCCAGGGAAATCTAGAAAGACTTGTTCATGAGGTAGGAGTTAAAATGTAATTTTAGGATAAGTAGGGTTTAACCAGGAAGAGGGGAAGATTGTGGAGGAGGCAAGCAAGAAAACAAAGGCAGGAGAGGAAGGGGCGGGATAGGGTTTCTAGAATAATGAGTTACTTTTAGAGAGTGGGTAGGGGACAAGACAGGAAAGGATAACAGGGCCAATTTGTGAGTATCATAGTAAATGGAAGGCTATGAAGTTTAAGTTTATTTGTTTTGTAATAGGCAGCCATTGAATTTTGTACCAGAGTGTTAGCAAAATTAATTTGTATTTGTGTGCAGTGCAGATCAGGGTGGAAGGACAGGACAAGTTGTTTATCTTACAAACATCAATGAGAGCTCAGAGAGTGCCAGATGCCTGAAATGCAGATGTGAGCCGTATCTAGAGGAACACAGTGAATTCTAAGAGAGATACATCTAGCCAGTTTCACCACCTGCAACATAAACTTTAAGAATGAACCAGACTGAGGAGATATTAATGGTTCCCCATAAGTAGGAATATGGAATGTGGACTGGAGCTAAGATAAGAAAACAGGAGTGGGATAGAAAGAGGACTCTGACATATCAGAAGATCAGGGCCAAAGGTTGATCCTGAAGAGAATATGAGTGAGAGGGGCAGATGAAGAGCAGCAACAAGGCTATGGGATGCAGGGAGCTGAAGCAGAAGGAGGAGAGAAGGATACAGAAAGGAGAGGGAAGGGACAGTCACAATGACCATGACCTCAGAGAGAGAGAGAGAGAGAGAGAGAGAGAGAGAGCTGGAGATCAGTGCTGACTGGTAGTGCTGTCCCTGGGCAGCTGCCACTGCTCTTTTGTTTGTTCCCAAGGTGGTGATGGGTTTGATGGAGAGAATGGAGTTCTCACTCTCACTGGTTTTTTTTTTTCTCCCCACATCAGAAAGTGCATAAGCTGGGTGTACAGAGGTCCCTGGGACTGCCCAGAGCAGCTTCCGCTTTCCATTTTCTCAGAGCCTACCTGTTCGCATTCACCTTCAGTACTTGGTCCAGCTGCCTCCCCCTCCGAGAAGCTCTCTCTGCGCGTACCTACTGCTCCATTCTAGTCCCACCTGCCCACCTCTCCGCCCGCCTCCATTTCCTCTCTCACCATCTCACCTCCACTTCCCACCTCCAGCTTCCACTCCATCCTCCTCTACTCTGACCCCTTCCCAAGTTTCCAATCCCATCTCACCCAATCTCCTACTCCCATTCTATTCTTACCCAACCCTCATCTTCCTCTTTACCTTCCTCTCCTCCTCCTCCAACTCTCATCCTACCCATCTTCTTTCACTGATTGGACCTTTTAACCTATGCCACATAATCTCTTATTTTTTTCTCCTTTTTTCATTTTCCTTTTGAATCTAAGGTGGGGAAATGAAAAATTCTCCCAAATTTGGAACCTAAATGATCTGGCTATATTTTCACATATCAACTTGTGGGAGGAATGGGAATTTCTCTTTTGCTCTCTGAAGATTTCATTACTGAGCTTGTGGAAATAAACTGGCAATAGGCAGATTAATAAGAGAAGAAGCATACAGATTTGTTTTATGCAAGGAAGGGGGCCATCAAGAATGCAAAGTGCCCTCCCTTTATTTTCATCTTTTCATTCTCTCACATTTTTTTCTTTTCCCTTTTTGTTCTTCCCCTACGTATCACACCTTCCCTACACCTTTAGCTCCTTTCCTCCCATTTCTAAATGTCAGTAATCTTATTAGAATCTTATGCATTGTTGCAGAATATTCACACCAGGGAAACTATTTGGTATTTACACATGTGGGACTTATTTATTTCACTTAGGAGTATATCCAGAGGTAAGGGGAAAAAATGAGAATCAAGACTTGCCATGTAAAGGTACATGATCCCAACAATGAATGTAACTGTACTGTATCCCTAAATGTACCAATAAACTCAATAATTAAAAAAAAAAAAAAAAAAGAATGCAAAGTGAATACCCAATTACCCAGTGAGATAGTAAAGCTTAAATACCTTCTTCACAAGTTAGTTTAGGGCAAAGGCAAGTAATTTGTAGTAGAGATGAATGGACCCAAAGAGCCGACAATAGCCTGGACAAGGTGTTTCTGGGCTCTGAGTGTGGGGTCAACTGTAGTCTTTTTCCCTGTGAGTCAGTTTTTTTTTTTTCCTCAGTTCAGTTGCCCTCCTTCTTAAAGAACTTTTTTTCATCATATAAAGGAACTTCAAAGAAAACCCCCCACCCATTTCCCTGTAGAGACAGTGACAAGAAATGGAGGAATCACAAGGTCAGAGAGGCCTTGAGGATGCTTCTGTAGTTCAAAGCATTTAGTGCAATGGAAGCATGGACTTTGGGGTTTCATTTTCTGAGCCTCAGAAACCTCTTATTGTCAAGATCCAAATCCTGGTTTTCTTACCCAAAAAAGAGGAGATAAGACTATTGACAGGGATAAAATGAGAAAATCTTGTGATGAAGTCTAATCTCTTTCATAGGCTGTCATGAGTGCTCATTCCACAGTAATGACCTTTCTTGCTTTTGCTCCTATTATACTCCCAATGACTGGAAGTTAGCATGCAGAAGACACTCTGTGCTTGTTGAATCAGTCCTCACTTCTGTCTCTAGTAGAAATAAAACATTTTCAAGACAGAATCCTCTTTTGGTCTGCATTAGAGCATTGTGCATAGTGTCCATTAGTTCAATCTTTGTTGAAAAAAATGAAAAATGTGGTTAAAAAAAATGAGGGTTTGGCAATGTGACAGCTGATTGTGATTTTACTCTGTGCATATCTGGAGAGAAACTGAGTACAAAGACCCTCATTTTCTCCCCCAAAATGAACCTGGGACCTCTAAACTCGCCACTATCCCCAAACAAATCCCTGCTTTTGTATTTTAGCAAACTGTCAAAGTAGCCTCAAGAACACAAGAGTGAGCTATTATTCATAGACGTATTTGCCACTCCAATAGAACCTGTCAAATCTGGGCCTGAAAAATTATCTGTATATTTTCCTCAGGGCCGAAAGCAACACATTCTAATCCACAGTGTATTACATCCCACCAGGGCAACAAATGGCTGTGACAGATGATTGACAGGTGTTCCCTGACGGCCTCTGGCACAGAAATGTCCCTCAATCCAGCTCCCAACAGGAGCTGGAAGAACAGTTGATTGGAACAGCCTGCTGCCCCCCAAACTCTGTGCTGTATGGCATATGCACCATGAAGGATGTAACATCCAATTGACCTTTCGCTTATCTGTAAATGCAGAATGAGCTGAGCAGACCCTGATCCACGAAGGATCCATTACAGGGAGATTTATTTCCTTTTATTACCCATAAAAATAAATTGCTCCTCACAAAGGAGCGACAAAAAATGCCTTCTTTCCCTAATAAGATTATCATGAAAGGATATTTCCTCCGAGCGAGCTTTGCTAGGTAGGGCACTGTCAATGTTTTATGATGTTGCACTACCTGCTTAGTTTGACGGGGGCTCCAGAGAGATGGCTCCAGAGGGTGGATCCTTCCTATTGTTATGTTTCTGCTGATATTGTGATGAGGTCAAATGTTTTGTATGTGGGCGAACTTTTTCTTATCATCAGATTTTGCTTTTTTTCCTCTACCAAGAGCAAAAGGGGGAAAGCAGCTTAGACCAGGGAGAGTGTGGTTACATAAAGGTGCAGAGACAAACACACTGAGAGAGAGGGCTTTGTTCACTGCTGTTTAATCAAGGTATGAAAATGCTGCACCACTGAGGTAAGAGCAGATGCATCCCCTTAGCTTCTGTATTAGTCAACGGTCTTGACTTAAGTCTCTGTGATACTTGGCTTAGCCGATGATTGGTCAGAGTAGCTAAGCCAAACGCTCCACTGTGCCTGCTTTGAAATTAACCATGGTAGTTCCTCCTCCTGGCAGACGTATTCCAGGATTTTCTGGACCTCTGGATAGTACTCAACCGTATGCATATTCTTGTTTTTTCCTTTGCATGTTATTTCCATGACTAAGTGACTAAGTTTGATTTAAACATTAAGCACAGAGAGAAATTCACAAAAATAGCTGATAAAAGTAGAACAATTATAAAACTACAAAGTAATAAACATTACTTAAAATTTATCTATTTCTGGAATTTTCCAGTTCATATTTTTGGACCATATCTCACTAGGGTAACTGAAGCTTGGAAAGTGAAAACTCAGATAAGAAGGACTACAGACCAGCAGATTTAGTATCTTCTTTGAGTCAGGGAAGAGGCGAGTTCTTTATAGAAAACCTCATCTAACCTTTCACAAAATGCTTCTGTCTCTTTTTGAAAATGAAGACACTGAGGTTTGGGCACATGGATGAAAGGCCGAGCACTAACGGCAGAGGTGGGAGTATCATCTTCCTCCAGGCCTTGGGAGGACAGAACTCTGGTGGAAAGGATGACACGGGAAGCGGGGACTGCAGGGACAGAGTCTGGGCTACAGGAGGAGCTCAGGGTACCTAAGACAAAGGTGAGGTAGGAGGATCTTTTTGGAGAGTCCTTCAGGTAGATTTGAGGTTCTGGGAGAAACAGTCTTTCTCACGGGTAGGTTGTTTCCAGCAGAACCCTAGCATTACCATTCATACAAGCTAGGAAATGACAAGGAACAAAATTAGATAAAAAGTGAGTCTTTAGGGCTGGGAAGGTAGATCAGTGATTAGAGCACTTGCCTCGATTTATGTTTAATGTAAGAAAATGTTTTTATTGCTATAAGAATATTCAATGCATTTTGTGTTTACTATGGGATGTTGTAATTTATGAAGTACATTAAGGTAAGACAGTGTCTACATTTTTACCTCTTTCCTATGCACAATTTCATACCTTTTTTTCCCACCTTACTTTTCCATTTACCAACATATCCCAGAGGCTATTTCCTACCAGGGTGTCAAGGCAGTCCTCATTCCTTGTTACCGACACAGTCCTCCCTTTGTGACTGTGTCATGCTTTATTGCCCTATTGATGAACATCAGAGACCCTTCCATGTTGTGTTGTGATAAATAGGTGATTGAACCCCCATGCACATATTTCTGTTCGTATTTTTGGCGGTGTGGTTTTGAGATATAATCCCAGGATCCAAATGGCGTCTCAGAGGGTCCATGTCTGCAAACTCTTGCTGATGTAACTTGGCTGATACAACCCAGTAGTGCCCATAGGGATTGCCCTGTTTGGCATCTGGGTTAGCATTGTGTTTCTGCATGGGCATGCCATAAAGCATTTAGCCACACTCCTAATGTTTTGATGATTTCACCTCTTGGGACATCACAACATACTTTTAATCTATATTTTTCGTCTTAGGAGTGATTGTGAGCATCTCTTCTTCCAAGTACCCACTGTATGTAAACATTCTGTGAAACTTCTCTTCATAGCTTCTCCCCATTTCCCTTTACCAGTTAAAATCTACCATTTGATACGAGCTCTTGTGCATAGGTAGTGTGTTTACACATAGGTGGAGAGGAGTGGAGGATATAGATCGAGGGTTTTGGGCTAGAGATATGAAACAAGCACAGATGTTAAATCGGGGCAGCTTGACATAGATTTGGAAAAGACCAGTGTCTACGATACTCTACTGGGAGAGCTCAGTCTTCCTCAGGTGAGCATACAGGTCCCCCAAGGAGCTTGGTACTCTGCTACTCTTCCAACCTTGTTATTCTTCATAAACTCCAGCATCTTGTGATCTAGTGTAATATATGCCATGGCTACTAAAACCACAGGTGCCCATGGGAACTCCTTGGAGTGATAGAAATATTCTGTAGATCTAGTGCAAGTGGCTATATGCATGTTTATATTTTACAAAATATTGTTTAGGACATGGAAAATGTGTGCATGTTATCACACGTAAGTTATACCTCATAAATAAGCACATCCAGGTCTTATCCTGGATCTGCCTTGCCAGAATTTCTGGATGCAGGCACTATAGAACCTAAGCTTTTGACAAGTTCTACAGAAGAAATGCTCCTATATTAAAATCTGAGAGCACAAACTACTTGAACTTTTTTAACTTTCAAGCTCTTCTTGTTTCTATGTTTCTTTATTTTTTGCTAAAATATCTCTAAATATGTAAAGAAAGCCTATGCATCTTTATAATGCAGTTCAGAGATCACACCATGTGCTTTATCTTCCTCCTGTATTAACACAGACCCTTTTTGATCTCTACTATGAATATAAAATTGCTGTTTCCATTATATATATAATATCTACACACATATATACATGCATATGTTATATATGTTTATAAAGCAAATATAACTCTTGATCTAATACGCTTGTTGCATATATATTTTCCCTTTAGCAAAGGACTATTTTCAAGGCCGGGATTGTGTCTGATTTACCTTAGTATTCCCAAGATCACACTGATTGTTTGTTGTTGTTGTTGTTGTTTGTTTGTTTGTTTTTCGAGACAGGGTCTCACTAGGTAGTTGAGACTGACCTGGAACTCACTATGTAGCCCAGGCTGGTCTCGAACTCACAGCGATTCCAAGATAACATTGAAAGATAAAAGACATAGAAAGTGCTTGATAAGTAGTTTTCAAATGAATGACTATGACAAAAGAGTAATGGAAATGTAGCTGGGGATACAGATTTAGACAATATCTGGGAAGACCATAAATATCAAAATGGAAAGTTGAGTTTTAGCATATTAGCTATCATGTATCTAGGAAATGTGACAAACAGTGAAAGCAGTGTAGGGCACTGAAAATTATTTGGTAGGTATTATGTTATTTTAATGATGATTTGAGACTTGCAGAAGTGAAGCTACTTGTCCAGAGCCACTGAGTTTCAAGTCAAATCCTGGTCTGCCCAACCTTAAAGAATGCATTCTTTAATACTATGTGAGCTTAGGTTGCTGGGGGAGAATGAGGTTGAATACTTTTACTAAGAGAAGTGAAGGTATTTGGGACCTGTGAGAAGGTAGTCCATGAACAAAATCCCACTTTCTGGTCAAATCCAGTACAAATTGAAAAAAGTGAAACCAAGAAGATTTACAGGGTATTTCAGAAATCACTTTTCTTCCTAATAAGGAATACAGCTATGTTGTATTGGAGAATACAGCATGTGTGAGAGGCAGATGGGTGAGAGGTGATGCGCAGGCCAGGATGGATTTACGCGGGTGCTCACAGCGCTGATTCCAGAAGGGCTTTCTCTGCAGAGACGGAGCTCGCCTCAGGGGATGTGAAGATAGGAAGAGACCTGGGTGGAGCCATGTAAGCCTTGAAATTCTTGCAAAGGTACTAAACAGCAGAGTTGCTCCACATGCCACGGGGTGAAAAGTCTAAGGGGCTTCAAGGATCTTCATCCTTCTAGGATACAAAAAACAAGGGCCAGGGATTTAGTTTAGTGCATCCGGCACCTGCCTCGCAAGTGCAAGGGCCCGAGTTCAATCGCTGGTACCAAAACAACAACAACAAAACAAGAACAGAGGAACGAGGACAATCTCCTTGTCGAGGGGATGTAAATACTGGAGAGCCAGCTTTTCCTTCCCCACATCAGGGGCACCTGGTTGGTGTTGAAGACTGGCAAAATATTGACCGTATTGACCTCTGAACTTGGCAGCCAATAAGGGAAAAAAAAAGTAGAAATCACACCTTGCAAAGTTCTGTGTGACCGTAAATGTGGAAGGCAGGTATAACCTAGGGAAGAAATGTTTGGAGGGAGGAATGAGGCTTTCATTTCTTGAGTTAGCTACGATGTTGGAAAGAAAGGTTGGTTTTTTAAAAAAGATGTCCTTTTATGACTTAGGGTGTTTATAAATAGATAAATGAGACTTTAACCAGCTTGTTTAATGTGCTTCTCAATTCCAGATTGTGCCAAAATATAGACCGAGGGCCAAGACTAAACGTTGCATTTTAAATTTAGTATCCATGGAGGACGTGCACCACTTAATTTTCCTTTGGAGTCTTGAGAATCTTGAGAAAGTTAAAGGGAGTCTTGCTGCTCAATATTTTTCTCTTGTTCCTGGTCCTGTAATTATCTATGTTAATACTGCTCCTTCTGTTTTGAGGAACTTTTCGGAAAAAAAAAAAAAACACTTTCCAAATAATTCCTCCAAGCACAGCAACTATTCCCCATAATGAAGAAAACTTAGAAACATTTTACTTAAAGATAATTAACAATTTAATCATGAATTATTTATTCAACATTTTAATGCTTAATATATTCTCTCATCTATTATCTCATCTAATGTACAAAAAGGCTAGCATAATGCAGGTAATTTTAATTCTTTATTTTACAGGCATGAACTTACCAGATGCAAGGCATTATGCTAAGCTTTACAAAAGTGAGTTTACACCAGGTGTGGTGGAGCTTGTCTACAATCCCAGCACTCGGGGAGGCTGAGCAGGAGGATCAAAAATTCAAGCCCAGTCTGAGCAACTTTTTAGCGACTTAGTGAGATGTTCTCACTCTCTCAAAATAAAAAATGAAGGGTTGGGGTAGAAGTCAGTGCAAGGGCCCTGGGTTCAATTCCGAGTACCACACACAAGAAAATAAGTTTGCTTTTCTCTTGACCAACATGTGCCTGATAAATCTTGATGTAAGGCAGCTATGAAGCATCTCCAGCTCAGGCTTTGGAGCCCAGTGATGTTTGGAATATCTGAGGGACTCTGTCTGGAAGACCTTAGGTGTCAGGATAAATAACTTAACCTTGATAGGTTAGGAGTTAGACAGTATAATTTTAAGAACCTTATTTATATTTGTAGAGCATGTAGGAGTATATATACAACATGTCCAGTGCTCTCCAAGTTGATGTCAAATAAAAATAAGGGGCCAAGGAGTGTGTGTGCATGTGTGTGTGTGTGTGTGTGTGTGTGTGTGCCCATGCATGTGGTATTCAAGGGACTCCCATACCCTTTAGTTGCAAGCAGGGATGGAAAATATCTTGAGAAACAAGAAATGTATGTAATACATACCATGTTGCAAATTAATTATTCATCCTGTAATTTAAAAGTCTGGATCCTTTGACAGACATCTCACCTCCTATCCTCTATGAGCTGTGATTCTACTCTGTTTGTCTGAGTTTGACTTTTTAAATTCCACATAGGAGTGATAACGAGCAACTTTTGTTTCTCTGTACCTGGATGATTTTGCTTAGCATAATGTCTTCTAAGTTCACTCACTTTTTTTTCAAATGAAAACTGCCGAAGGATTTAGATCTCATGCATTTTCACCACATGAAAGTTAACTATGTCAGATGATAATATATAAATTAGCTTGATTGTAGGAATTACTATACTTATACTGATGTATCAGGTTGCATACCAAAAGTATGTATAATATGTTATCAGTAATACCTCTGTAAAATGGAAAAATAAACACACACACACACATTCACATGACAAGAAACAGTATTTATTGATTTCTTTGCAGAAATCAAGGGTTCTGAGAAATCTAGAAGTAAAAAATATATTTCATACCAAGAAATTGCCATATAAAAATAAAAGAGGACTTTAAAAACAAACTACACAAGTAAACATTTTTCAAAAATTTTCTTTCTTTGGGAACTAATCATTTTTTTCAAAACAGGAATACTCTGTGCTTCAAGAAAATCACAGAAATTGATATATATCACAGAGGTGATATGTAACTCAATCTCATAACTCACACGAACTTTAGCCAATATGGTCTCCAACTACAAAGCTAAGTCCTGGGAGAATCAACTTCAGGACTGGCTTGGCATCGCCCTGACTATGATTTGTGTTTCTCTTTTTTTTGAAATTTTGTTTTCTGGCTCCTTAATCAGTGTGAAACACCTGTAAGTCAATTGTGAGTACGTCAAGCTCACCTCCCAGGTCCTCTGTGAGGGTTTTCTCCCATTTTGTGACTTGATTTGCCTTTTGGAGAAAACAGGGAACGCTGATATATAAGAGGCACTGCCAGTGATGCGAGAACCTTATGAATTCCACCCGCCTCAGTACACTGCTAACCCCACACCACACAGCACAGGCCACATGGATTCCAAACATGGATGTGGAATGATCCTAAAGGGTGGGTGAACTTACCGACCTCGGCTGCCACGTTTTTTATTAAAGTTGTATTTCAAGAAATGTGTGAACATAGTAGGTATTACAGGGAAACAAGCCAGTCATCTCCCTGGTATTTCGTAGTCCTTTGCATAGTGCTATGAGGAAATTAATTGGCCACTTCTGATGCTATGAGGTGTCCATAAGGGCACGCCAGCTCTCATGGTCTCTACCCTGGCCCCAGGCTACATCTGGTTCGTGTTAACATGGTTTGTGCGTGTTAGTGTGGGGTGAATGAGCAGGGACCGTGCCTTACTGAAAAGCTAGAGCGCCAAGACATCTCAATGGTGTGCAGTTATCAACACGTCTGTAGTACAGGAGAGGCAACCAGGAAATTGAGTTAATATTTATGACTCGATCCCATAACTCGCATGACCTTTAGCAAATATGGACTCCAACTGCAAAGCTAAGGCCCTGAGAGATTCAGCACTCAGGATTGGCTTGGTATCACCATGACTGTGATTTGTGTATTTATACACATAATATTATATATATGGCCTAATACATGTCAAAGCTAAAACTCAAGTGGCAGTCAATAGACACAGTAGGAGAGAACAACTAGCAAATTCACACATGTGGCTCTGATTAAAACTTCTATTTTCAAAAATAATTGTTTCCTTAAATGATAGTCACAGTGACAATGTGCTTAATGGTAGCTGAAAACGTTTTTGGTAAAAATGTTGGAATTCTCTAAGTACATTTGGAAGTATGAAGTGTTGGATGTTAAATGGTGAAGATGTTTTGGTGCTAACATTAGTAATCAAAGTGTGAGAACTTATTCATACATTAGGATAATAGAAATATAAATACCACCAAACATGAATGTTTTAAAATTTTTCCTTATTTCCAAATACTATTGTTACAAATTTCATATCACAATTAATTAATTTAGGGAGATTTCATATAACTTGGAAAAATAAATTTCAAGTACTCATAATGGCAGATACAAGAGAAACAGCACTTCATAGATTGGTACAACCTTCACTCAGGACAATTTGACATCATGTTTTAAATGCTGTGACTCCATGAATACTATTGCAGTAAATCTATTTCTGAGAAATTTAGCTTTAAATAATGAAGAGCAAGACCAAAGTTTCAAAAGCACAAGGATTAATACATTAATCTGTTGCAGTAAAGCTTTGAACACAGAATAAATGTACAATTATATGTTTGGTAAATACACATCCATTCATCAATGATATACATATCATATACATATCAGTGAGTCTTTCCAGGTGGTAGGTTTTAGCTTTATATACTTTTATATTCACTAATTTAAAAATGCCTATGCATTCTGTTTTTATAAAGGAAAGTGAAGAATTTCTATTGTGAAAAAACTGTGTCATATGAAATTACTTAGGTAACTATTTTAGACTGTAGATAGTGGTTGAGGTTTCATTTAAGCAGTCCTTTTAGAATTACTTAGTTTGTAATCATGTTGTAATTACTTAGTTGTGATCATCTCAAAAGGAGACTCAGAGACAGAAATATTCACAGTAAATTAGTGTATGGCAGTCAGATTTCAGAAAGCTGCCTCACCAAATAATGCAAACAGATATTGAAGGGAAACAAAGTATTAAGGTTTACAAATAATATTTTTCTATTCAAGGCAAAAAAGGTTTTCTTACACAAATATATTTACCAATGTGAAGACATCTACTTTAAACATCAGAAGAGCAATAATCAGGAACAAAAATGCTTTTATAAATGGCTTCAGATTTATGGGGAACTGAGAAGGCTTCATTATTTGGGGCCCACCTAAGTCAGGGTGACTTGCTATGATTGGTTTATCTCAGGAATATTTAAATCTTTTTAGTTTACCCATGGTTTATGAATTTATGTTGGAAGTGGTAAAAGTATTACTTTTTGCTTTTCCAGTTTCGTAGTTTTCTGATATCAAGATGTGGATCAGGGCTGGGGATTTAGTTCAGCGGTTTGGTGGCCTGCCTTGCAAGCGCAAAGACCCGAGTTCAATCCCTGGTACAAAAAAAAAAAAAAAAAAAAAAAAAAAAAAAAAAAGATGTGGATCTGACCACGTTCATTGCTAGGACATTTTCTGATTTTGTGTTCTTAATTTGATACTATGGTTATTAAAGTAGTTCGTATGTATAGATATAACAAAAATGTTCTACAATGCTTAAATACCATTTAAGTCTTAAGTATTTTTGTATCACTAACAAAACTAGGAATTCATGATATTAAACCAGAATGTTGATATCTGTGTAGAAGCTTTAAAAGATCCCACATTTGTGATGTACTTGCATCAAAAGTATTTTACTGATCTTATCAGCTCTATTGAGATACCATACCGTCTTATTGACCTCCATAGGCTGTATCTGCCATACTTGTAAGTTCACAGGGGATCCTTGTTGATTAATTCTCTGGGCCTGTCAGATAAGACATTCTTTACCACCTGAAAGAGATTCCATAAAGGTGGGGTTCAGCATTAGACAACTTTCACTAGGATTTTGTAGACATCATTTGTACATATAAGACATATTCTCTGTTCCTTAATAGCTACTATATCTGACCGTAAATAAGTGAACTTTTAGACTTGCGTACATTTACAAATCACAAGTGCCCGATTAAATTCCAACAGAAAAGAGGATAAATTATTTCTAGTTGGACTCAAGGGAGCTGTACCTTAGTGGAAACTGTGGGAACACATGAAAAAGAAAGATTCAGAGATGGAGTCATAACAAAATCAGTGTTTACATGAAACCGAGACTTTGGAAAGAGCAAATTTCTTCATCAGTACCCCTGCCCCGAAGAGAAAAGTTAAATTCCAAAGATTATTAAATTTGTATTAGTCCATTTATAGTGGAAAAAACCAACTGTCCTACAAAATGATTATTTTGTTTAATTGGAGATATTTAAAGATTTATTATTTGGAAGAACAGTTAGGATAACATTTTTATCTTGAGTTTATCTCAAGGTTTGCAGAGTGTAAAGCTTTTTTTTTTTCTTTTTCTAACTGTGTAATATGAAGTCATTGGTAATTACAATCAGGGCAAAATACCCGTTTTTTTCTTGTGGAGTGAAGACTGATTGCCTTACAGTCCCTTGGGGCAAAAATATGATATGTACCCATTCTATGCCATGTATACTTTAAGTACACAATCACATTTTTTTCCCCATTTGCACTGCTGGGAACATTTTCCTATCTCAGGACCAACTATATTCAAAACACACTCCTCTGTGAGGCACGAGTGATGCTTTTCAAATCTCTCAGGAGTTATGCAGAGCTAAATTGTTGCT
>NW_022900919.1:13186735-13203229 GCF_012274545.1 Fukomys damarensis | reverse complement strand
TTTTTTTTTTATGAATGTCTCCTTAGGAGATTGTGTTCTGGTAAGTGAGATCCTGAGGCTGCATGTGAGAGAGGCTGCATGTGGGATCTAGCATCAGGGGGATGTCCCTGGCATAGCCCAGCTGGTGGCCTGTCTATACCTGGGTCTTGGTTGACCTTGGCCATTGATACAGAAGCTGAGGACCCTTTGGATCTTGTGTTGAGTCCCATAGCATACTGTCTGTTGGCAAAATTTAGCCATTTAATGTGTTGAAGTACATAATACCCTTTTAAATTTTGGAATGATACGTAAACTTACCACCTGAATATTGGCTTTGTACACATCACTTATTTTCCCCTGATAAAGTAAAATTAGATTCACATTGTGAATACAAATTTTGAAGTAGCTTATTGGTCTTTTAAATTTTACTTCCAATGAAAAAAGGCTTAATATATGTTTCGAAAGCTGAGTAGCTCAATTAAGTTAAGACCTAGGGAGGAATCTTAAGGCTTTCTGACACATTATTTTAATTTCTTACTTAGTGAACATTAAAGATAATGTATCCAGTCTTTGGATTGGTCTGCTTTCTGACCACATGAAGGTCTGGCATGTAGTACACCATCGCGAGCACATCTTATCATTGCCAGATGGTACAGTGTGCTGTGATTCCAGGCCTTCTCTGTCCTGTCCAAAGAATTGACCAGGACAACCAGAGTTTGGGTAAATGTAACATTTATTTAAAGTGAGAGAAGAAGAAGCTGAAGGAACAGGAAGAGCAAGAAGAGATACAGCCCTGGATGGGCCACTGTAGAAACAGGAAGACAGTAGAACAGGAAGATCTCAGTAGTCTTGAGTCAATGGCTGCATATTTTACACTCTCTCAGGTCTGGCCTGTGAGGGGTTGCTCTGCCCATGCTTCCCAGCTATGACTGACAGGTCACATTCTGTTGTTCAGCCTCTGCTCTGGATCTTTGTAATTAATCGACAGATGACATTCTGTCTTCCAGTCAGCCTGCCACGCCCTAATCTTCTGCCTTCATTTGTGATTTGGGACCATTTATTTTTTACTTCCAATGAAAAAAGGCTTAATATATGTTTCGAAAGCTGAGTAGCTCAATTAAGTTAAGACCTAGGGAGGAATCTTAAGGCTTTCTGACACATTATTTTAATTTCTTACATAGTGAATATTAAAGATGATGTATCCAGTCTTTGGATTGGTCTGCTTTCTGACCACATGAAGCTCTGTCATGTAATACACCATCGTGAGCACATCTTATCATTGCCAGATGGTACAGTGTGCTGTGATTCCAGGCCTTCTCTGTCCTGTCCAAAGAATTGACCAGGACAACCAGAGTTTGGGTAAATGTAACATTTATTTAAAGTGAGAGAAGAAGAAGCTGAAGGAACAGGAAGAGCAAGAAGAGATACAGCCCTGGATGGGCCACTGTAGAAACAGGAAGACAGTAGAACAGGAAGATCTCAGTAGTCTTGAGTCAATGGCTGCATATTTTACACTCTCTCAGGTCTGGCCTGTGAGGGGTTGCTCTGCCCATGCTTCCCAGCTATGACTGACAGGTCGCATTCTGTTGTTCAGCCTCTGCTCTGGATCTTTGTAATTAATCGACAGATGACATTCTGTTTTCCAGTCAGCCTGCCACGCCCTAATCTTCTGCCTTCATTTGTGATTTGGGATCATTTATTTAGGGCCTGCTAATGTGGACAATATGGCATTGATTTCTTGACTCCTCAGTTCTGGACAGATGATTTATCTTTATAGACCTCTTTGATTTTGTTAGTCCATCTACCCGGCATTTTGGCTATTTTTTAGATGTTTGCATGTCAATGTCAAAGCTGATTGAAGACTTTCTTTTCTGAGAAATCACTGTTGATTGTTCTGCCCAAGCCTGGCTTCCTCATTTAGAACTCATTTGAGTTTCTACTATGTGCTGAGAATTGTGTATTGTGCAAGGCACAAGGGAGATATATGGACAAATAAAAGTTTCTGACTTTATGATTTTTATGGTTAAAGAATCACGATAACTTGAAATTTTTAGTAAAGCATTATAGATGGGAATTGGGAATCTCAATTTATACACGAACCAGGATTTTTTTCTAAGTTCTTTAATATCCGTACCCAAAGCACAGAAGCTGTTCTTGATTTTTGTGAGGTTTTCTTGGAGAAAAACAACACAACATGACAAACACAAAGTTACATAGAAGGCCAGAGGGTTAAATTTAAGTGGCTCCACAATAAATCTTCAGTTACCTGAGCTCCACCTTCCTACCAGCCCTCAACATATCATATGCCACTTTTGGAACCAAGAGAAAAAACTGAGGACACTAAACTGAAGACAGCAGATACCTGGATGGTGTTCTAAATACAGTCCTTTTCAGAGCCTATGACATAATAAAAGGGATGATAAAATCATGACATTTCCAGGAAAATGGATGGGACTTGATAGCATCATGCTAAATGAAATAAGCCAGACTCAGGAAGCAAAAAATTCCATTCTTTATCTTATTTGAGAAACTTAAAATATAAATAAATGGATACAATAAAGGAGTGATGCCAGAAAACTAGAAGATAGATTTTTGGGTGATAGTGAAGGGGAACCAGGGAGAGGGGAGGAGAAGAGGGATTGAAGGTAAAGAGATTGAAAATGAGAAAGATGAGCTATATACTGTACCAATTTGCTGAAATGAAGATCATTATTCTGTAATACAAACTTTCACTAATGAAAAAGTGTTTCATAAACATCCAACTGCAATGACCCTTAGCCTTCATCTGCTAATTTTCTTCCAATATCAGCCCAACTAAATTCTAAATGAACTTGAAAGTGCTGAACTTTGGATTGTGGCTGCAAGGTGGACTAAGATCCTGGAAACTTCTGTACTTCGTGAAAAAAATACAACCAAGTGAGTTAGTAATAGAAAAAATGTTGTAAAATCAGATAAAGGAATGGTGTGCATTGCTGTTATAATTCCATTATATGGATTCATGGTGTTTTAACACTGCTTTACACCCATCCCGTGCAGCCATTCACTGAAGAATTTTCAAGTAAGAAAACAATTAATTTAGACCCCAAAGCTAATTGGAATCAATAGTTAATGTTTCTTCTCAACGCTTCCAATGAATTACAAAATGATGTATGCTCGCATTGATGCCAGGCTATATAGATTTCTATCTGAAATTTTCCTCCAGGGGCACCTTTTCAACAAGAAGTCAGCTGTGGACAGTTTGTCATGTTATCCCTCCTCCCACCCACCTTCTTCATTCTCATCCCTTGCAATCTGGTGTCGAGTGCAGCGCAAATATCGAAGAGATGAATTAGCTGTACCTGAGATAGGGGGAGCTTGCCTGGGGACATGCTCTAGCAAGCACTTGGAAGTCAGGAGAAAGGTGAAGGTCATGAGAGCAGGGGGAATTTGCCCTTCTCCTCAAGGTGCTTCAATTCTAAGCTGCATCTCCTGCTGATATATCGGCTAGTGGACCCTCCTCAAGCCAGTGCAAGAAAGTCATGGTAAGCACCAGTGGAAGCCGATGGCTCTGGTTTTGATCCCTCAGGGAAGCAAGAAGGACAAAGGGGGCAGAACTGCTCCCTTTTGTCCTGGGTCCTTGGTGTGGGACGCTCAGGGAAGCTCTCACGGGGACACTGTAAAACAGTGGGGTCACCGGTAAGACTATGGGTGCACGAAGAACACTCAGGGCACATGAACTTTGTATGCCTTTCCCTGGGTTTTCCAATACAGGAATATGTAAAGAATTTAAATGTCTCTGAGCCTCCTCTTATTGTGCCGTATTTGTTCCGCATACAAGCGTGCAGAGAAGAAATAAAGAGATGAAGAAGCCTACAGTTGTTACAGTCGGCTTTCCTTGTGGTAGAACAGGAATCTGAGTGGAGCCAAAGGCTTGCCTTTCTGATGCAGCTAGGAAGTTAGCAGGCAGTTACTGAAATGTGAGGCTGAACGCTTGAGAATGGAGGAGTGCATGGGACCCATTACCTTCCGCAGACGGCCTCCTTGGCAATTGTTCTTCGCGTGGAAGAGACATCTTTCCCCTCCTCCAGCCCCACAGTCCGTCATCTGGGAGGGGTGTACTATTTCTTTCCAAAAAATATATTGCAAAAGTACATATGCTGGGTCCCAGAGAAGCCAAAACGAAGAAGAGATTTTCTTGTATCTAAGAAGCTCCTGGACTCTGACGGGAAGGATGAAAAGACACTCTCACATTTTCAGAAGAGAGATGAGCTCAGTTAGACTCCAGTGACAGGGCACATTTGGGGCAGTTAGAGAGACAGATCCCATTATTTTTCAGTGTTCTGTTTGTAACATCTTTCCCTGCACTGTTTGCTAGAAAAATGAAAAGGTGGACTGGAAATAAATGGTGTAGAATCAAAGGTCATTGTGGACTAGGAAGGAAATTATAGATTAGAAATGGTCATCCAGAGAATAATTTCAAAATGATTCCCAGTGATGTCAGAGAGGGTGAACTGACCGAAGATACCAGTCTTGTGTCCTTCTGCAATGACACCTGTGATATCCAAGTGCAATAAAGAACAAGGAGGCCAGGCAGATAGTCTAATTTTACAAGGATTGATTTTACCCAAATCAAAGATCATTTCCATTACAAAGACCCTGGACAAATAACTATCTGTCCCAGTGGAACGGATATTGTGCTGCTGACAGCTGTGTTCTGAATATACCCTCTTGGAGTTGATGCTCCACTTGCCAGATTTGAAATTCGGGATTCTAACGTTAATTTACAGGAAGAAAAGTCAGAGGGAAGAGCAGTGTGGACGACAGCTTAGAGTGTGCAGTTTGGATACAGACTGCCTGTGAGCTTAGCTGAGCTCCTGGGCCCCAAGTGTGGCACATGGGTTGAGTCCAAGCCTCTGTGTTTTTATAGCTAAAAATAAGGATACAGATGGCAATTTCAGCACCAGCTAAACAGGATAACGCAGGAACAGAGAGCATTTACAAAACATTTATGGTTGCCAGATAGTATATTCAGCATTTTGTGAATATTCATTTAACTCTTATAAGAACCCTTGCAACTCTGTTTCAGATAAAGTGAAAGACGCATAGATGGGTGACTTGGTAAGGTCACACAGCTAGGGAACACTGCGGCAGCAATATAAGCCCACAGAGCCTGCAGCAAAGTCCCCAGCAAGGTCCTTTCTGTAGCACGTCCCTCAGAACTGAGTCAGATGCTGATAGGCACTGAATAGGCATTTGATGTTTGGTTTCCTTTGAGGTCATACGTAAATGGCATACACACAGGGCTTCGCTATGCCCTGCACACAGTAGGCATTTAGAAGACAGAGGAATGGAGAGTCAGGTTTTTAGCTCTTTTCTCTCACCTTAAAGCGAGTCATAATCTTAAGAAACTCCAGAAGATCCTTCTTAGTCTTGGAAAATGCCCTCCACAGGCAAACGAGAAGAAACCATAAATCCTGCACACAGAAAAAGGAATGTTTACTTTATAAAGGTAAATTCAGTTTCAGCTTTAAAGTATGAAGAGTGAAGTATGAAAAGTCAGTGTAAGCCAAAGAGGAGGGGAAAGGGGTACTCGGGGGGAGCAGGGCCAGGGAGGTGAGAGAGGCAGCCATAGCCTGGGGCTCTGAGGCAGGCTGGGATGCTGGGGGCAGATCTGGCTGCAGACAACACTGTATTTTGAAGAAACAGGGCCTGCAGACACAGGACCTCACTGGTGGCTGTACATCTGGAAAGCAGAGCCCAGGATGAATTATGCATGGATTATCTTGCCCTTGCACAAGAATTTCTGTTTATGTACAGCAGAGGAGCATAGAGAAGGGAACTTGTTTCACACCTGGCATTTAATTTAGAAAGGATTGCAGCTCTGCCCGAAGGGAAGGCCGTCTGACGGGGGCTGAGTCTCAGCTGTGCTTCAGGGATCCCACAGCAGCCACAGTGCCTCAGAAAACCGGTGTATCATTTTTCAGTGTGCTGTTTGTGAGTGACAAACACATGTGCCCACTGCCGTTCCTACGGGGTAAGCCTCAAACACAGCTCCTGTGAGAGGGTCCCAGTCCTTACGCTTCTCCTTTTTCTTTGAACGGCTCCCTAACCACAGTTCCCAGGAGCCAGAGACTGAGCCGCATGCCCCAGGGAACCCCACAGCCGCTCCTGCTATGTATTTGGAATTCATTTCACTTTTTAGGTTTGCAGAATGTGAAGAGATGTAAAGAAAGCGGTCCATTCTGTTAGCCCCATAGCACAGGTTTATTGTCTCGGAACCGGGTCTCTGTGCTACAGAACACTCGTTCCCTCCAACCTATACTGGATTTGCAAGCAAAATGGAAATATCCATTGACATTTGGAGCATTCCAAGTTGTTCAGTGCTACTCTTCTCGTCAGACCACATAGGTACGGGCAGCACTGGTGTCCTGTGGGAGGCACAGGGCACTTTCATATCATATGAAAGGGGGTTTTCAGAGCAGGCAAACAGAGGACATACTTTATTGACTGAAAAACTGGTTGTATTATTCAAAAGATTTGTTAAAATACTGGTTTCAAATCAATGCATACCTATGTCTTACTTTCTCGTTGCTAGGGCAAAAATATCTAACGCTAGCATCTTAAAGGAGGAGAGGTTTATTTTGACTTGAGGCTTTAGAAGCTTCTATGTTTGGCCGGCTCCAATGCAGAAAGCTCATGCGAAAGGGCCAGGTGGAAGAAAACTGCTAGGAAGCTAAAAGTGGAGGGAGCTGCAGGGGAAGGAGACGCTCTCCTCTAGGTCACATCTCCAGGGACCACCTTGTGTGACCAGACCCTACCTCCCAGCTGCACAATCAGCGCTGATCTCTTCAGGGGGAGAAGAGAGCTTCTAGGTCACAATCTCTGAATCCCTGCTTCTACGCCGTCACTCACTTCCTGTGTGATCTGGAGTGAGTTACTTCACCTCTCTGAGTGTCAATTTCTTTGTCAAAAACTAGTGAGATAGCAGTCCTTCCTCAAAAAAGTTTTAGAACATGAAGGAAGATAGAAAATATCAAGTTCAATTAAAATATATTTTCAACAACAAAATCATTAAAAATACATATGCATCGAGGGAGGAAAGACATGAATGCAACTCTCGTGGCTCCAGGTACATGGATCTTGCCAAACCTAGCTGAGAGAATTAGAGCTGGAAGGGTTTGGGGACACGAACTTGGTAACATTCTTAATCCTGTAGATGAAAAAATAGAAACCGGAGATATAAATCATCCCAACAGAATGAGAGAGTGTTTGCATAAACTTTTTATAAACCCAATTTCCTTGATCTCAACTAGGTCAGCAAGAATGTGCTTATAAGGGAGACTGATTGTAAGAAAACTTGCTATCACAGCAGAGTCCTGAGAGACCACCTGCATCTCAGCACAGTGGATGAGACAGGAGTGCAGTGCCCAGCATTGCTTGATACGGAAGTCATGGGTCTTGGTGCCTGGAGCTCATCACCTTGTATTGTGTGGCATCATACGGCCAGAGGTTGGATTTGGTTCTTTTGTGTACTGCAGCTAACAATTGTAATTTTATTCTTTCACATTCTTATGAAGAAAAGATTATAATCCCAGTTTCCCTTTGTTTTGATTTTCTAGTGAGGAAACTAAAAGTCATGCTTTTTGTTTCAAGAAAACTTACTCAAAGCACTGTCATTAAGTAACAGGGATTGCAGAGAGAAGGACTCAAATGAGTCTGTGTCAAAGAGAATAAATTACTAAACACTTCTTTTGTGCGAGGTGCTGCTTGTGCTAGTCCAATATTTGTTCTTTTCCATATTGTTTTGTCAAGATATCCCAGCAGTGGCTAGCATTGTAAAAAAGAACAGCATAGCACGAAATGATTGTACTGGGGTTTCTCATCCTAAGCTCATGCGAAGATGACCCAAAAAGCTATGTTCAATCCACATAATTTTTCCAGTTTTTTAGGCAAATGGAACTCTCCAAATACACATTTCTATGGTTAATAAGTAGAGACTTGGAGTAGTCCATGAATTTTTAGAATATAAAAAAATTCCTCATGCTGATCCATTGCCTGATTCAAGATATGTTTTCTTTACAAATGACCTCCAACCTACCTCAGTTGTTTCTCCATGTATTTCTAAATGCATTTGGCCACACAATGTATGTCACTCTTCTCTGCTTATTTTTCACACTTAATTGAGTGTGGTTATTATTTTCTCAGCATAGAATCCCTCCACCCTCAAATTCTCCCGTTATTGAAACTCTTCTCTCTTTTAAGGTCCCATTAAAATATCTCTTCTTTCATGAGTGCATTGAAATGAGGAAAGAAAAGGGGTAACTTTTTTGGATCCCCAACTGCACTAGGAACATGGCGTGTGTTGATTCACTTAATTCTCTTAAATATTAACTGGCTAGTATTATGAATGTTGGGGGAATATGAAGGAATGCCTTAACTAATGTTCAGAACTAAAGCATTCTAAGAACAAGGGTTCTAACATACTGACATTACTATGTATTCTTCTTATGCGTATTGAGACATCTGCATGTAATAGACTTAACCATGTTGGTTAATTCTCTGTTCGGTATTGCTGAGGGAATACTGTCACACATACCTGGACAGTTACATAATCAGAAATAATAAGATTCAAGCTCTATTGTGTATATTTTGGGGGCAATGTTGTCAATTTTAGAATATAAAAATTTCCTAAGATTACATTCATATCTCTAGCTCAAAGGTGTTCATTCTTATACAATCCAAAACAGTAATACTACTTTGGCAGGTAATATTCTAAAACAAAGAGTATGTTTTGGAATCACTGGAGCTCTGTTAAAAATTTTATAATGGGATTTGAAGATAGGTGAGTGCAGAAGAGACCATCCTGATTTTGCAAATACAGTGTGTTTGAAAGGAGGCATAAGGCAGAAGAGGCCAGTTCACTAACTTGCTAACCTTGGAACCTTGTTTCAGGCTGTATATGCTCACACAAAGTTATCCAAGCAAGCGGAGTTCATGAAAACGTTTGAATGCTGAGCACATGTCAGTTCTACCCCATCCTCACTGGTCTTTCTCCTGAGGCTTCATTCAGAAGAATGCTTTCTTCACTCCTTTCCAATAAGAGGAGTCAGCAGAGATCTAGCCGGGGCCTGGGGTACAGTCCTACCCATCACGCTGTACCTTTAAACAACATCACATAGGTTTAGTCATTCCTCAGCTGAAAGCAAAATGGGGAAAAAACATGTCTTCTGCTCCAAAGAAGAGCATGAGTGTGTGTGTGTGTGTGTGATGCTGCGTGTGTTAGTTACTATTCTCATTACCCAATAGTTAAATGGGAAAGGTTTATTTAGCTCACACTTCATAGAGATTTCAGTCCATAATTGGCTGGCTTCAAGGCAGGGTGGCACAGGGATAACAGTGCATGGTGATGGAACACAGAAAAAGCAAGCAAGCAAGCAAGAGAATTTAACAGTATCTTCTGCCCTCTATATCTTAATCAGACTTAGGGGCAGCACTCACACCCTTACTCCTAGTGCCCTTGAGTGTAGCATTGCACCAGGAATCAATCCTAGCTTCACATAGTGTAGGGTAAGCCGCCACTGTAAAAGCCTGCAACCACGGGAGGCTTTGGGCGCTCAGCTAGACACAAACCATAGCGGGGCTCTTTGTAAGAAGTCTCCAGAAAGCTTCTTCTTAAGGCAGATAATGTAAAAACAAAGATTTCTTATTTTAAGGGCCGCAGTTTGATTGCAACTTCTGCTGAGTTCCAAGTGATTCTTATGGCTGCCATTCCTCCTTGTGTAGGACTGTTACTGCAGAGGTTTGGAGCTGGTGAGCAGTCTGGCTCTACTTAGTCTAGACCAGCAGTACTCCAGCTTTCATGAGCCCGCACATCACTGGGGATCTTGTTAAAATACAGGCTCTCATCTAGAGCACAGGACCAACTACCAATGATTAAATTTTATTTTACTTTAAGGGGAAAGGACAAGATGCTCTGATGTATGTGTGTGTGTGTGTGTGTGTGTGTGTGTGTGTGTGTGTGTGTATAGTATCTAACAAACCAGCATTTCTCAGTGGTCTTATAAAAAAGAGTAATTTTCAAGATGAACAAAATTGAACAATGTGAAGGACTAGAAGTCTCCAAGAGTTAGCATTCCTGGTCTGGAAATTCTATAAAACCAATTTCCTTTTATTAAACATCCTCTGCTTGAGTTGTGGTCTAAACTGAGAAGGTTAGAAATCAACTGATTTTCACAGTATTCCTTAGTTGTGCTGCTAAAATCTTTGCTGTAATTAATTTAGGGAAGATTTATTTAAAGTAAGTTCCTAAATTTTAAAACTACTCCTCAAATATCTGTCACCAGAATCCAATACTGATTGAAATTGAGATTTGCTTCCATTTCTTAACTAAGAATTTTTCTTAAAATATATAGTTGCTGAGGACTAGAAGGGAATTGGCCATGAAATGAATGCAGCTCCCAAATTCATATGTTGTAACCTAATCTCCAGTATGATCTTTTCAAGATATGGGGTTTTTAGGAGGTGATAAAGTCATGGAGACTGGGATTGGTGTCCTTATAATAGAGATGAAGAGAGCTGTTCACCTCTTGTTTCCTCCACCTACTGCCCAGAAAAGACAGCATCTGGTCCTTAAGGAGGATTCTGTGGTAGGCACCATGGTAGAAGCAGGGCTGGAGCCTTCACTAGACCCATCCTGCTCAAACCTAGATCTTGGACTTCACACTCTGCTCAACTAAAAAGGAATTCCGATTCTTTATAAATTACCTAATGTAGGACATTTTGTTAAAGCTTTGAAAATGAAGATGGAGAGAAACTACAATAATCATAGTTTTTGAACATATTCTTTCATTGTGAGCTAAATATACAGCTAGCCCACTATCTTGTCACTCCCTGGGCAGATTGCCTTCTGATTTCATTAATTTGAAGAGAATCATAGCCACTTTTCTCTTTCAGCAATGACTAAGGAGACTATGATGTGCAGTGGCTGAGACCACTTACCTAAAATATTTTTTAGAAATAGTTCTTTTTTATATAGGTTTGACAAATATTTGCCGTACCTGCTCTGTGCCTGGTAGAGACAGAATTGGGAGACATAGAAAAGACTACAACTTACTTCTTTTGGCCTACAAGATTCAATATCCTCTTGACAGAGATTTCAAATTCCAGTTTTTGTTTCAATTGTTCCATCAGACACACAACCTTTTTGCTAAGGAATCCCAGGCTGCGGCTTTGCTGTAGTCTTCAGCCTGTGTGTGAGTTAAGTGTATCCACCTGTTTTATTGAGTGGCCATGGGAAAAGTTTTGTACATTTTTTTTTTTGCGGGCGGGGGGAGACATTTATCTTAGCTTTCTACTTCCTATGATGACCCCAGGCTTTCGATTTAGTAAGGAATTCCTCTCTTGGCAGAGAAGGAAAACAGATGGTCTGTCTTTAGGTACATAATGTATGCTTCCTCCACATTATTTTTGGAGAGCATGAAGTATGATTAAGGGAAGTGAACTCATGCTGTGAAAAAAAGGCAGTACAGTTAGGGTGCCTGGGATAGCTTCCATATGTAACAAGGTGATGGGTTTTCCTGATCCTCGCTGCCACCTTCATCTTGCAGTATTTGTAAGAACAACTGTTACTCCAAGAGAGACCATATGACTCTAGCCAATGAGTGGCCAGTTTATGTAATGCATAAGAGCTTTCCAAGAACACTGTGATTAAAGATTTGATGTCAGCGATAGAATTTTAGGTAATTTTGACAACCTCATTGGCAGTCTTATGCAATATAAGCTGCTTAGGAAGGAATTCTCACATTCCTTCTCATGTTTACTCTGAATACAAGGCTATTGTTCAATATGTTAACTTGAAAATACCTTTCCACGGAATATGCAGGACAGCATCATTATAAATGGCCTGACAATTACTGTTAGTCTTATCCAAAAGGTAATTGTAAATTTGCAGGAGATGTCATACCTGGTTTTAACAAATATATATCTAGCACAGTATCAGGTGGGGGTTCTTTGCCCCCCACCATAAGCTAAAGTTCAAGTTAGAATTGTAGTAACAATAGAGTCTTTATTGGCACCCATGACTAGAGATACGTAAGAAGAGAGGACATAATCTAATGGTTCTTGCCCTGTTTCTCTGTACTTCTCTTTGCAAGCCCACATGTATTGATGGGAGTCTCAACACGAATAGGAAGGCGGCAGAATTTCCAGCTCATTTTTGGGCATTCACATGTTCAGAATCTGAGACAAAAAGTTCCTCCTGGAAAATCTCTCAGACAAGTGAGAAAAACCATTCTCGACAAATGTCTGCTCACCTCCTGCCTGACATGCTTTCCCCTTGGACCATGTGGAATTCCGTGAACTTTTCTTTGTTTCAGAGTCTGAAAACCAAAGTCCATTTTAAAACCCTTGTCACTGGATTAAGAAGAGATTTATGACATTTTATGGGCTACTTTTCACAAAACAGAACAAATATTGTACCTGTCAACCACGGCAGGTCTAGCTGACTTCTCAGTCGGGCACACAAGCCCCCAGAAGAATTTTTTTTCCCCTCTTTCTTCTGCCTTGTATTTCTAGGCCAGTTCTGGAAATTTGTAGCACTGTCCAACCTTATATAGCACTACTAGTTTCATTTTGTGTGTGTGTGTGTGTGTGTGTGTGTGTGTGTAAGAGAGAGAGAGAGAGAGAGGGAGAGAGAGATGTTTAGAGTTTTGTATATTAAGGGAGTTCCTTAGCCATTGGTTCCTCTCAGCTTGTGCTGATTTTCCCTCCCCAGCTGGAAGCTAAGGTGCAGGAATTTAACGCTTAGCTGAAATTTCAGAGTGGTGAAGTTCTTCTACCCTTTACACCCTGGTTAGCATCATGCACAGACAGGATCACCTGGAGAAGTGCCTGCAGACGTCACAGGACGTGCTCATCTCAGATAGCAGCCCTTTCCTCTCCATGACTCACGAAGCAGCACTGTCGACTTCATCATACAGGTCCACTGATGATGGGCTTGGGGTCTGAGATGACCCGTAGGGTGTAGACCAAAAAGCAATAGAATCCACGTGTGTGTTCCCGTGCACGCTGTAGTTGCTCATCCCATGCCTCTCACAACTCCACACAAGTTGTCATGGGGAATACAGTCCTTCAATTAATTTACAGGATGTTACCGACTTCAGGAAGAGTTAAAATTTTTGTCACATATTTGAAATTGATTTATAAATTACTTGAAATGACATACAAAAACATAAATCATGGGGTACAATGTATTTCTGTGGGCTTGTTTCAAATGAGTTAGAATTAATTTTCAGTGACACACACATAGATCCCGAGTATAATTTAATACATTTTGAGAAATACTTCGAGGTGTGCGTCAGGGGCAACTCAAAGGAAATGTGAAACAATTCCCATCAACCCAGAAAGTTCCTTCAGGCTTCCTTCCAGCCCTCCCCATGTTACAAGGTGCTGTTGCTCGGATCTGGGATGTGCCTTAGAGGTCTATGCGCTAAGGGCTTGGTACTTATCTTGACCCTGTTAGGAGGAGGTGGAACTTTTGAGAGGTGGAAACTAGCTGGAGGGTTTAGGTCCTTAAAAGCAGATACTCAGAGGAGATAGAGGGACATGGTCTCTCCTCTCAGTCTGTCCGTCTGTCTGTCTGTTTCTCTTTCTCTTTGGCTGGATGCTGTGAGAAGAGGCACATGACGTCCACTTTTTAAAAATTTAATTTTATCTGTACATTTTAGTATACAATATAATGACATTAATCATTGGAAATTTGTACCCTTAAACGTTATATCTTAGTTCTTATTTTTTTCCCATTTCCCTACCTTCCCTTCAAACCCTCCACCCCTTCCTACTTACAAAGACTTTGTTTCCATTTTTTTCTTTTCTCACATTAATTCCATTCCCTTCTTTCCTTATACTTACCCCTACCCTTTCCCCTTCCCCTTTGGACCTTTTTTTCCTATTTCACATTATCTATTATACCTTTTGATTCTTATTTACACTTTTAGTCTCTCACACCAGATAAATTATTTGATATTTACACATGTGTTTATTTCACTTAAGAGTACTGCCTCGATGTGCATCCACTTAGCTATAACTATCTCTAATTTATCATTCTTTATGGCTGAATAGTACTTCATTTTATTTTTAAAAATCCACATTTTCTTTATCCAGTTGATGGGCAGTTGGGCTTCTTCGCCAAGTATTCCCATCATGATGTTCTGCTTTAGGACAGGCCCAAAAGTGATGGGCCAGATATGGACTGAAAACTTCTAATCTGTGAGCCAAAATAAACCTTTACTTTTCAAAATGTGATTATCTCAGGCATTTTGTTATCTTGAAAGAAAACTATCACACATAGGCAACTACTCTTCTCATTTCTATCCTCCAAAAGGAGATGTCTCTTTGGAAATTTCAGAGGAAGGGATTCTTATAGTATATATTCTTTTATGCCTGGCTTTTAAAATGCAGCTTGATGGTTTTGGGACTCATCTGTATCAGCACATGTGTCCGTGTGTGGTTTTTCATTACTAAATGCTAATTCATGCTATGATTTCACCATGATGTGCTTACATATGCTCTTCCTAATGAGCCTTTGAGATGACGTTAGTTTTAGGACACGTCAGAACTGCATCCATTTGCTGAAATTATCATGGGTCTCTTCAACCTTAAAAGGGCTCATCCTCTGGAACTCGTTCAGACTTCCTTCAGTCCTGACTCTTTGATAGTACTGCAGAAAACTATATATTATTTTTCTTATCCTATTCTTTTTGCTATCGCGGAAGTAAAAGTACTTTGAACCCTACATATCCTAATTGTAGGTTGAATTCCTCTCCCTAGCATTGTGTGTCCGTAAGTGCATACCTGTGTGTGTGTTTGTGTGCACAGAGTTATCAAGAGGAATCTATTTGTGTGTGTCATAATTGGGTATGTAGATGTGTATGCATCACAGAAATTAAAGAGAAAGGGCTTCTGAGGAAGTAATGGAGGGACTATATGTCCACATTATAGTAGTGGTGCAAACAGCCACAGAGTATGAAACTTTTTCTGGAAGATGTTGCTGGACATGGTGTATAAATGTGTGTTCATGACCAGGTCTTTGCACATCTTACTGAGACACGCTGAGTCACTCACAAATTGGGAAATGTATGTGAGGGCACTTAAGTGCCCCATATTCTCTCACTGGAAAAGTACAATGGGTCCTACAAAACTCTGTCTGGACCTTATCTAAATGGGGTGAGAAATCTGAATCTCACAGAATTTGAACGTCATAGTCCTCTCCTATAGGAAGAGCAAGGGTGCATTACAAGACCAAAACATTTCTATCATTGGAGGAGGTAACATAAACCAGCAAAATGTATAAATGGCTTCCCTCCTCTGCCTTTCTAATGATTTTGGTTTTACAGTAAATTTTGTAAATCAACTGCATGAGTTTTGGATTAGTGGAGGCTGTGAGAAATAATCCAGGGAACAAGATCCAAGTGTTAACCAGGGAAAATGAATAATGGCTCATAGGGAAGGTGAAAGAGAAGAAGGAGGGAAGAAGCCCAGGATCTGAAATAAAAGCTGCCAAGCAGAGCAAGAAGGAGATGACCACTGCCCCTGGAGGGCTTAAAGAAAAGCACTCCTTGGAGAATGGAAATGCTGATTTTTCATTACATGTATCCAGGAAATTTATTTTCAAAACAAATATCTTGGTGCTTTTATTCCCCCCTGGAGTAAAAGGTGAACTCACTCAAACATGTTATCATCTTATAATATTTAATTTATGTCCTTTTCTCATTGAATCCTCAACAACAATTAAGGAAGTTTTACTCTATCTCTTCTATAGTTAAAATAATTCCCAAGTGTTTTTGAGGCAGAGAAGGGTGAGAGAAATAAAATTTATTCAAGGATATATGAAAGAGAAGATGGAAACTGAGGAGGTGGGGACAGCAGATGCCCTACCTGAGGATGCTTTCTGTCATGTGTCACCAAATTATTTGTGCTCAGTATGGTCCCTGAAATAGGATATTGGGAATAAATATATGGATGATTTGCTTAGTCGTCAAGATGGACAATACAGGTATTCAGAGATGGAGACTTTGTCTTCTGGGGATTCTGCTAAAGTTGCAGTGGTTTCTTATAAATCAACCTTCCTTACACCCCTGTAAGCCCTGAATTGGGTAGACTCGGGGCAGGAGTAGTGGTGTGAGATGCACTAACTTGATCATAAATGTATCTTAACCTCTCCTGGTTAAAGTGTCCTCCAGGTAACCTGGTCTCCCTTCATGTAACAACTAAACCTTCAGAGTCTCACCTTCCCATTCTTCTAGCCAAGATGACTTTCTTTTTTTTTTTATTGAGTTTATTGGTACATTTAGGGATACAGTACAGTTACATTCATTGTTGGGATCATGTACCTTTACATGGCAAGTCTTGATTCTCATTTTTTCCCCTTACCTCTGCCCTCCCTTCACCCCCTCCTCCCCTCCCCATCTACAAACACTTTATTTTCATCTTTTCATTCTCTCACATTTTTTTCTTTTCCCTTTTTGTTCTTCCCCTACG
>NW_022900919.1:13086619-13181038 GCF_012274545.1 Fukomys damarensis | reverse complement strand
GGAGCTCCCGTGCACGCCGCCGGGTGATCGCGAGCAGGCAGGCAGGCAGGCAGCTGAAAAAAAAACCCCTCTGGGGTCTTTGGGGCCTTCCTGGTCTGTTGTTGCGCAGGCCGGGGGCTCCCGTGCAGGCCGGGAGCTCCCAAGATGACTTTCTAGCAGGGTGCATGGAGGAGCACACTTGATCTTCGGGAGCTATAGGAGGAATGGCCCTGACTGAGTGTGTGGACTGCACTGCTGTCTCTGGGCCTGTCCGGTCCTCATGAGCCACTCTTATCTGCTGCCTTTCTCTGTCATTTGCTAGGGCACACATCCCATGTGGAACACGGGCTAAGACTGTATTGCACTCATTATATTACATCAAATTTGCCTTGCCCTCCTCCCACCCCTGTGATCCAGGCTTAATACATCTTAATGGCCATGGAGACTCACGCAGGATACAGCTCTCATGAACCAATATAATCAGCAATGTGACTTCTATAAGAAGAACTAATCATGCATTTGAGTCAAAAAGGCCAAGACTTTTAATACTTACTTGGTGATATCTCACTCCCTATCTTCCATGACTCACAGGGCCATTTGGGCTCTGGAGTGGGCAGTGGCCATGGGATTTTGAAGGAACCACCATGACTATACTCAGACTCTAACTAATCCCTACATCCTCCAGGATTTTGGCTGAGAGTGTGGAATGCTGACCCAGTGCACCTTTGTTTGCCTCATCTCTGTCTGAATTTTTCACACACTGAGTGATCAGCAGGGTTTTTTAACTTCTTGTCCTGGGTGAATGGGGACTGTTGGCTACCATTAATGTATTCAGCAGTGTGTTCATAAATGCTTTCTCTCCTTGTTCCTTAGAGCAAGATCTCACAATCACTCCTTTTTACATAAGTGCATGATTGGACTCTTCCACACTGGTTTATACAAAACCAAGATGCAACCCAGACCTAGGAATATTCCAGGATTAAGTGCAATGCTGCAATGATTTCAAAGTATTACTACCATTAAAGGATTTCCAAGTATTACCACCTTTTCACAGGGGTACATAAGGGCAGCTATTTTCTCTTTCCACTCCTGACCCATTGGTGAAAGAATATTTTTAATAAAACCACTTTTGAATGCCCGTTGTGCCAGATGCAAACTTATCTCATATATATATATTTGTAGTTATAAAGGAACAAAGTTGTCTCATTTTTATTTGCTTTAGGCCTATGGCATATGTATCACAGTGGGCTGTTAGTAGGCTTACAATGTTCACCATCTCTGCTTTGGGCTATCACTAGGTAATAAAAGTAAAAATGCTAACAGAATTGACTTTTTGGTAGATCCCAGGAATACTCAGAGGGCTTAAGTGCAACATCTGTGTAAACATCAATGGGTGCTCTGGAAGCTGACATTTTTCTGTGTATCTGCACTTTGTCTGGAAATCAATTTCTTTTAAAAATTTCTTTCATATGTTGGCAAACATCTGTATGCGTGCTAACCACATACATGGGTGGGTAATCCTTTCAAAGGGTGACAGCATCCCCAAGGACAAAGTGATACACTCTACAGGGAAAGATATTGGTGGGAGCGATTACAGATTACTCACATGAGCTGCAGAGAGGTCTAGCAGCAGCAACAGCAGTGAACTGTTAGTGTTGTTGCCAGTTGAATTTAGTCTGAGATGCCTTCATGAGATACAGATTCCTGCAACCTGAGCATGTCCTGCTCTTGTTTCTCAGCTGCCAAAAGGAATAGATGCAAAAAGACAAACACCAGAGCCCTCTGGATGCTAGAAAGAAGTGTTTTCACATCTAGTTTCCACTTAATTTTAACTCTTGATTTAGTAGCTCTAATTTCCAAAATATTGATGGAGGGAGATATGCATGACCCTACTACTGAAGCACATGGGCTGAACTATCAAGAGTAATTACAGTTTATAAAACAGCAATCCCTCCAAGTGAGAATCAACTCAAGGGAACGGTTACCTTACACTAATAATCACTACTGTTGATCTAAGTCAGTGGTTTTTACCTTGGCTATATATGGTAATCATCTGGCAAGCCTTAGAAATTATGAGTACCTGGTTCTATCCTAAGAGATTTGGATTATATTGTCCTAGGCTATGACCTAAGTGGCAGTAGATGTGACAATTCTCTAGGTGATTATAATATGCAGTCAAAGTTGGGAATCACTGCTTCATGCAGCAATGGGACAGGGGCTTAAGTAGCTCAGTGTAAGGTCTGAGGAGAAAGATGCCCAGCTGCCAATTTGTTGTACCTGTTGGAGATCTACAGACCTTAAACTTGCTCCTAAGTGGGTTGATCAACTGTCCTGGATTGCTTATGTGATTCTGATTTTAGGACTGAAACTCCCATGTCCTGGTTAAACTGGAACAGTTGGATACTCTATATGTAAATCCTGTAAAAGGAGGAAGGAGATAGATTGGTAGAGAAACGTAGGAAACTGTGAACTAGTGGGAAAAAAAATGATAGCCCTTTCTAGGAGGGTCTGGTAGGTCACCTAGTTTGTGCCAGCCAGTATCAATGTCGGTGGGGTCAAAGCTAAGTGGAGAAGTTTGACAGCAAAATTTGTTGACAATGTCAGCATGTATCTTGGCTTAGGATCCAACAGCAGTCCTGGCTATTCTGAGGGATGCCACTGGGGAACAATTCCACCTGCCCTACAAGTTTACCACTTGCTGTGATCTTCTGAAAATTGGTTCTCTAGTCCAAAAACCTGTGAGGGAACCCCCATTCCCTCCAAACCCCAATGATGCAAGGATGTCCTTCTGTCTTCCTCCTAAAGACTTACACTATGCTGTGTTGTTCCTCTTCCTTTTTCTTCCCTTGGTCTGAATGAAGACTATTCCTTAAAGATTTCCTAATAATTTTATTCATTATTGAATGCCATCCAAAGAGTCTTTTAAGATATTCCCCTTAACTGCCATCTAATGAAATTTTAATAGAACAGATATGCTTTATATCTGTTTAATGAAATTTTAGTCTTTCAGAGGTTCATCAGTCATTGTAAATCTAGGTTTTCTAGCTATCCTCAAGAACTATTTTTTTAGCCCCTTAAAATGGTTATGGCCTCCATGAAGAATTCATGAATTAGTGTCCTTCTCTGACAGAACTGTCCATGTCCCTTTTTCTTGCTCATATTGTACTTTATAAAGACTTCTACCATAACATGCGTCAACCAAAGATTCGACAGGATGACCGGAGGAGTCCAATGGGTAGATCCCACAGGGAGGAAATAAGGTATAAGATGCCAGCAAAGGTGTTGAATGTAGACTGACAATGAATAAACCACAATTTTGGATGTCCCAGTTTCTCTGGTTTGAGGGTCAAAATAAATAAAGATTGGTAAGGATAGAACAAGCTGAATCAATGAGACCTAACCTGAGATGGCTGTGTAGCCCAGCTATCGGAATAATCAGTAAGAAATGTTAGCAAACTTGGGTTGAGGTTCAAAGAGAAGGTATCTACTGCCAGCCCTGAGTCAAAATATCAGTGAAATTAATGAGAGGGTAGGGAGAAGAATGTGCCAAGAATGGCCTAAGGATTAAACTTTTGGTCTCCTCTTCCCTCTGTTAAACTGTAGGTGCCCTCTATTGGCTGCCATTAGCTGGAAGCCCTAGGGTAGGAGCCTTCTTGAGGCACACAGCAGGGAAAGGGAGGCAAAGGACAAGCTGTGAAGGGCCCAAGGAAAATGACAGACCCAGAGGACGAGATCTGACGTCAGGAAATCTGTTCGAGTGGATGGCTACAGAATGACTGGTTTTGAATACTGAAGGTTACACGACATACTTGCAGTCACAGTTGGTGAGAACTTGGGACTGAAGTCATATTTGTTTGATGTTTTCTCAGCCAGAAGATAGGATCCAGGAAGACAGGATTCACACCTGTGTTGCTCACTACTACACCCCATTCCTGGGCACGGTTCCAGAGCACAAGATTCAGTGAGCACAAGACTGATTGAATGAGTCAAGCTCATCTTTGTGTGCTTGTACTTTGAAAAAACATAAGGCTTTTTGTGCCTGGCTCCTTTTTTTGTTCAGAAGAGTTTGCTCATCCTCTTACATAAATTTACCCTAGATCCTTCTTCAGGCTATCTGATATATGAAGACAAATCCTCACCTAGAAGTGGCTGAAGACTAGGCTCAAGCTAAGATACCCAGGAACAATGGCTCCTCTTACGAACTAAATGTCCCAGAAAGAATCCAAGGTTAGCACCACTAGCTGACCACAAGATTAACACAGGCAGTGATCCCCGAGGTCAATTTCAAAGATCCGTCTCAAGTTTTCCAAGAATGCAGGGATGGAGAGGCCAGCTGGGTAGACAGAATAACATACAGAAATTCATGGTGGTAAAGGAGAGAATATTGCTTTCAGGAAATGATACGTGTTAGTTTGTACTTCTCTATAGAATACAACAGATTTCATGGATTAAACAACAAAGATTTATTTTTCCCAGTTCTGAATGGTGGAAGTACAAGACAAGGGTGCCAGCTCAGTGAGGTTCTTCTGAGAGTTTTCCTCCTGGTTTGCAGAGGGCCATCATCTCGTGTGAGGTCCCATGGTAGAAAGACAGAGATTGTCCTCTCTTATGAGGGCATTAATTCCATTCACGAGGACTCCACTCTCACGACTTAGTCACCTCTCAAAGGCCCATCTCCAAATACCATTGCTATTTGTATTAGAGTTTCAACATATAAAATTGAACAAAAACATGGACTACTTCAAATACTTGTGTATATACAAATATAAATTTAAAATATAGCATTTATGCATGCTCAGTATGTTATCTATAAGGATAGAATATAAAATGCATACATTGTATACTATACATATTATTGAAATATACATAATTATACCTGAATATTACAGACACACAACTTATGTAGATAAATATATATCCTGACCAACTAATGGAGCACATGATCCATCAAAGTACATTTGTAACATTTAAAATAATTACTGATATTACATTAGATCATAAAGGAGTTTTGATGAATGGAAAGTATTAATATTATACACATTACATACACTGATAATAGTATTAAAAAGAAATAATTAAATCATAGTTCAAAACTCTTCAAAACATTTAGAATAAACACATCTATATACTCACAAATCTCAAAGATTTAAAAATTGGTAAGAAAATGTGAAAGAACATTTACATGATTTTGAGATGATAAAAGAATTTCTATAACCAGACAAAAAGAAATAAAGGCATAAATTAAGAGATGAATAAGTTACATGAATTATATGAAAATAATCTGTAACCTCCAAGAAAGAAAGATCAAACTTTTAAAAAATTCGCTGCTATAAGATGCAAGTATATATTTGTGAGACATATGGCAAACTGAAGCTTATACACAGTATATAACATTAGCCAGAGAGAAATGAAGTGATACCATAAATTGTTCATGGAGTCGTATGGATATATTAGAATATTTAAAAAATACTCCACGACAGTTACGTCGGGGAAGGAGAATAAATACGTCATGGGAGAGAGACTTCAACTCTATACCTAAATCCTTATTTCTTTATTGGAAAAAACACATTTAAAATTGGCAAAACATTAATATTTGTTAGTTTTGGTCCACCAGCATATTTTACATTTTAGTATTCTTCTGCATTTTATTAAATAGTTCAAAATTTAAATATTTTCAGAATGAAAGTACACTACCTGAGTCCTGTTATTGGGGTGAGCATATGTGTATTTTCCTTACTGCTAGATCGCATGACAATATTTCTTCTAGAGAAAGAGTGACATACTCCCCTCAAGTAAATGAAAATTCCCATTTCAGTGGATTCAATTTGTCAAAATAAGTTAACATGCTAATGTGTAACTTATGTAAATAATTTATTGGCTACAGGAAATATCACATTGTTTTATTTTTACAGTGTACAAGGCAAAGTCATAGGAAATTTAGGAAGTGGAATTTTATAATGAGCACATTCAGTATTGAAAAAGAATATCAAATAAAAAGCTGATGGAAGTATCATCAAGATCTACTAACTTATCATCCACTTTTTACAACAGAGAAAAAGTGCTAATGTGATAGGATTAGAAAGAAAATTCATAGTTTAGTTAAATTTGCAGTGAGGGCAAGGTCTGCTTTGGGGGCCATGCAGATAAGGCCCTACGAGCAGCTGACCCAAAACTGGTTCGCACAGTGATGACAGCATTATTTCACGATTAACAAGGCAGACAGGATGGTGGCTGATCCCGGCTTTCCTGATACCATGGTACTCTTTCAATGTCTCTGATCTGCCTGGCTAGGAGTTAGCCCTACTCTTGGGCTGGTAGACTACATTGCAAGTCTGAGTTAGGTGGAAGACCCTCTGCTGAGCCAGTCCCAGGGAAGGGGGCAGTAGTGCTAGGATAAATGTTGATGTATGAATCAGAATGGGTCCTGGTGAATTAAATATTATTCCCTCCATGCTTTCTCTGTGATTGTTTCTCCCACTCTCTTTTGGTGTTTATGCTTTTCCATTTGCTAAAGGTCTGATTTTTCTTCTTGCTAATGAAATTGTGGCATGGATTCCCACTATATCATATGTGCACATTTTAGTTTGGAATTTGTCGACCTAAAGATCTTTGGAAAATATGCTGATCCATATTTAATTTTAACCATTAATATAGACTTGTGGAATACCAGTTAGTGAGATTTGAAATTATTTAATTCTCCTCCATTCCTTCTTCACTGTTGCTTGCAAAAAAAAAAGAAAAAAGAAAATACATTTGCAAAGGAAAAGTTGAATCACCCATAATCTTACCACCCAGAGAATAACATTCTATATTTCTTCATGTGTTCTTGCAATGGAGTTACATTTTTTTTGTTAGAAATCTCTTATAATACTCATTCGGAGAATTGTATTTAATTTATATCATTTTCCTATACGTTCTTGCAGAATAGGGAAGGGCTCCAGAGGTTTGTATAAATGTTGCATTTGATTTTTCCTCCCCTTCTTCTGGCCTCTGAGGAATATGTTGGTACTCATCTGTTGAGTCAGCACTAAATTCAGCATGAATAATCATCTGAACTCTGAGAGATTAAGGCTTGCTCCACAGTGTCTGGCTTGGTTTCAACTCTGAAGTCTTAAATTGGGTGAACAACCAGAGCTCACAGGTACTAACTGGCCCTGGTGACTAATGCAGAGCTTTTTCTTCTGAAACCCCAGGACAGGGAAGGGTGAGAATGGGAAAAAGCACTTCCCCTGATGATCATAATCCTGGAGACTCTGCCAGTGATCTTCATGCTTTGGGCTAATAGCACTGCATCTGACAAAGTATGACCTTTCTTCGAAGCAAAAGATCCAGGATCTGTGAATTATAAAAGTGACAGCCTGCATTTCCAGGCTTTCAAACTGCCCAGCATGAGTTGCCCATTTGGCTGGGCACAGGGGTTTTAGACTTTGCACAATGCCCTTGCCTATCATCTTTGCCATCACTCGCCACAGAAGGAAGCCAGTGTCATGATGCTTGGCCTTGCAGACAGCCTTCTGCACAACTGCTGCTCTGAGTATCTGAAATGAGAGCATCAGAGCCGTCAGTCCCTGCTGCTGCTGCTCCCTGAAGGACTGACCTTCAGCTCTCATCCAGAATACGATTAGTACTGCCTTTCTCGCTCTTTTCACTGAGATTATCTTCCCAGAACACGACTGTAGTTTTGGACACCAAATGATCTTTCAATGACCTCTGGTGAGTGGAACAAAAGAAATGTATTTCTTCTTGGCCAGAAATAGCAATGCTTCAGCATTCAGAACCCAGCTCCCCTGCTTTGAATACGTTGGGGGGCTTGGCACTTTTGTTGCCAACAGGTTCCTGGAAGGTGAGAACTATGTTATAAAGTCATGTTGTGCTGGTTTTGATTCCTGTTCACTGTCTCAAAAGATGTTGAATTCCTTTTGTTAGTCTCTTTTAGCCTTTGTTTTCTTATTCCTAAGATAATGCCCAGGATTCTTAGCACAGGATTCTTAGATTTGTATGAAGATTAAGTAAAATAATGACTCAAGGTCCTCATCATTTCTAGAGCCTGGTACGTGCTCAGTCACTATTAATTTTTCCTGCCATCATATCTCTGTCACTCAGAGACCATAGCCCTTTTGTATTATTCACAAAGAGGAAGTGTAATTGTACAATAATAACAGAACTCATATACTAATGGGTTAGAAAGCCAAAGAGAAGCTAAATCTCAACTTTCCCTTCTCCAAGTCCTAAAAATTAATTCATTAGATACATTTTTTAAAATGCAGCAAAAGTACACTGTTAGTACTTAAGTGTACAGTGGGTGAGTGCTGGATTTGTGATCAGAATAAGGAGAGGTGGAGGAGTTGAAGGGAGGGTAGTGGAATGCGGAAAAAATAAGAACCAAGACATATCATGTAAAGGTACGAGTTCCCAATGGTAAATGTGAATGCAGTGTATATCTGAAATGTACCAATGCAATAATTTAAGGTAAAAACAAAGAGAGAATCCAAGGTTCCCAGGACCATGAGGGGCCACTTCAAGTAGCTCCCAGCTTCCCAATTCATGAAGACACAGAAAGTCAATCGAAGCATCTACTGAGCTCTGAAAACAAAGCCCCATCGCTGCTCTGGGATGGCAGCGTGTGGATGATGGTACCAAAGACACCCAAGAAAGTAAAAGACTCCTTACTTCCAGGGGCCACTTATTTTGTTCATAATAAAAAGAAAGTGTGGTAGAAAAGCCATGAGTACCTAGGCCTAATAATATCTGAAAGCAGAGAAGGCTTAGAATATTAAAGATAATAAAGTTAAGATCTGGCCTGGGGATGCAGCTGGATATAGGTGAAAAGCCTGGAGAAAGCCACCTCGGGTAAAAGTCTTCTGTTTGCTGTGCAAATGCCTATCAACAAGCCAAAAGCTACTTCCTGAGAAAGTTGGTTCAGAGGTACCTCAGTCCCTTCCTGCTGCTATAACAATGTTCCTTAGGCTTATAAACAACAGAAAATTATTTCTCTTAGGTCTGGATGTTGGGAAGTCCAAGGTAAGCAATCTGAACCCGGTGAGGGCTCACTGTCTATACCATGGATGGTGGCTTATTGTCATGTCCTCACTTGGATGAAGGAACAGGGAGAAAGAGAAGGGAAAAAGCCTCAAGCCCTTATATAATGGCACTGTGTCATCTATGATGGTGTAGCCCTCTGGAGTAGTCACTTCCTAAAGTCTCTTGTCCTACTAGCATCACCTTAGGGGTTAAATTGTAACATGAATTTTGGAGGGATACGTGTTCAGAGCAAGGCTGCAAGTAAAAAACTAGCCTGTGATAATTGTTTATGAGGAATTGGTGGAAATATCTGAAGCTTCCAGGGAATCCCTCAGCACACTGGATAAAAACTACATATAAGTGAGTAAACACTGGCACAAGACTGTGACTAAACACTCAGAGAAGAGTGAAAATCCACAAATCAGGTCTCTTCCTCCTTTCCTTCAGACTGTTACTAAAGAAGATAGGAAATATTTGAAGAAAATGAGATTAGAAGGTTGTGGCAAAACTCTCAATAGTAAGATAAGAAATGTTGACCTTTTGAAGAATGAGCTTTGGTTTCATTGCTTTTATTTGTTATGCTTTCATTGATTTCTACTTTAAATCTCATCACTTTTTTTCTGCTTGCTTTAGCTTTAAATTGCTTTGATTCTTCCAGTTTTATTAGTGAAAATTTACAATGTTGACTTAAGATCCTTTTTCTTTTCTAATGCATGAATTATTGCTATAAAATTTCCTCTTAGCACTGCTTTTACTGCATCTCACAAGTATTGATAGTTCATATTTCCATTTTCATGATGTCAAAATATTTTCAAATTAGTCCCGAGTCTTCTTTGATAGTATGTTACTTAGGTATTTGTTGTTTAATCTTCAAATATTTGAATATTTACATATATGTTTTAGTTACTGATTTCTAGCTTAATTACACTGAAAACATACTTTGTATTATTTTTAATTTGTTAAAATGTATTGATGGCTCAAACTATTATCTATCTGGTTGAAGAGTCCATGTGAATTTGAGAAGAATGTGTATTTTGTTATTTTTTTGTTTGTTTGTTTGTTTGGTACCGGGGATCGAACTCGGGTCCTTGTGCTTGCGAGGCAGGTCACCGAACCGCTGAGCTAAATCCCCGGCCCAATTTTGTTATTTTTTAAACTTGTATTTATTCTTATATGTATTTTTATTGGTGTGATGCGTTTGCAACACATAATAATTACAGTACTCTTAAGGAACAGGTACTGGCTGGATTAGCAGATCCCTAGGAGATGGGGCTCACGGGGGAGGGGGTCATCGGAGTTTTGACCCTGGAGGGGACATTTCTCACTGCCACTTTCTACTGTTCTCTGCTTCTTGGCCACCATTAGGCCATGATTTCTTGCCTTGGAGCCAGCCTCTGATGAACTGAAAATTCTGAAATCATGAGCCAAGTTAAACCTCTCTTCCAATAACTGGCAGGTTTGGGGTATTTGTCCCAGGACGGGAAAGCTAATGAAGGCTGGTGTTGCTTTAAGATGAATTTGAATGATAGAGCCTCTAGGGCCTGCTATGGCTTGCTGACATTCTGCCTGCTTGCCCTATCCGTTTCTGGAAGAGGAGCGTGGAAATCTCAAGTTGTACTAGCGTATTTTTCTGTTTCTTGTTGCAGTTCTGTTTTGCCTCACATATTTTGATGCTCTGTTTCTAGAACCAGGCATATTTGAGGTTGTTTTCTGGAAGAATTAACCTATCATTGAGATATCATTATTTAATTTTTGTCTCTGTCCCTGATAACATTTTTTGTTCTATGTATTTTTCTTTTTAAATTAACATAGCTACCCTAGCTTTGGCTTTATTGCTGTTAGAGTGGCATATTTTTTTAAAAAAATTCTTTTCTTTTAACCTATGTCTTTATATTCATAGAAGGTTTCTTATGGACAATGTGTAGTAGAGTCTTGAATTTTTATACTTTGATCAATAACTATACTGTTAATAGCTATTTTCTATTCATTATATATACATGAATAAGCAACAAGGTGTTAGGCAGTTTGTCAAGGCTGGATAATTACTTCGTTGCTTCACTCACTTGTTAACACTTTAATCTTTTACTAAGATCTCATTTTGAGCTAGTCACTCTATCCTATGACTGAGATATATTTGCTAGAAAAACAACCATGGTTTTCCTTCTCATAGAATTCATTAACTAGTAGAGCCCAGTGGTATAAATTGACTATATAACCAATCACACCCATATCTGAATAAGAACAGAGTGAGGTAAGTTGTGAAGGAAAAATACTGATCTCTCAGAACACATTGCATAGGAACATGAATCAGATGTATTGGGTCTTTGAGAAAGTACTAATGAATACAAGGGTGAAGGCTGGTAGGAGTCAGGCAGAAAGGGTCATCGTCAGGAAGAACATTTCAGACTGAAGATCCTACCCATATAAAAGTCCTGTGACTTGAAATTTCATGGCATATTTAGGAATCTTTCTTTTTAAACCATTTTATTTATGTATGTATTTATTTATTTATGTATGTATGTATGTATGTATGTATGTATGTATGTATGTATTTATTTATTTATTTATTTATTTATTTATTTATTTATTTATGGTACTGGGGATTGAACTCAGGTCCCTGTGCTTGCAAGGCAGATGGCAGAACCACTGAGCTAAATCCCCAGCCCTAGGAATCTTAATCACGGCCAGAATACTGAGATCAGAGACCAATGAGAAGAGTGAATCCCGAGCAGAATGGAATAGTGCAATGGAGAAGTTGCACATCTAATTTTTCACGATTCTTAGAACAATGAGAAACTACTATAAAAATCTCTTAGAAACCAGATGGACAAATGGCTTGAAGACCATGTCAGTTATTATCAGTAGTTCACCCAAGCTTTACCTTGGTTATTGGCAGTACAGATGAGGATATCTGGACACATGTCAAGTTTATTTAGGAGACAATGTCAACAGCACTTGGTTGAAAAATAACAAAAGGATATGAAAATAACAAAGGTGATTCCTGGGCTTATGGGGCATGTAGTTGAACAAGTGTCATTTACAGAAATACAAAAAGCCAGGGGTCTGGGGCTATAGCTCAGTGGTGTCCCACCTGCCTGGCGGAAGTAAGGTCCAGAGTTTAATGCCTAGTATGGTGGGGGTGCAAAATAGGGCTGCTTTAGGTGTAAAGAGATTTAAAGTTTGATCATGGCTTGGGCTATGATAACATCAGTGCAGCATGCAGCCCTTAGGATAGAGGTTTTGAATGAATGTTTGAGCCTATGGGATTGTAGTTCAGAGAAAAGGCTCCGGATGAAAGCTGGGTGGTATTGGGATGGCACCTGATAATATGGGTGAAGATGAGAGGCGTCGTAGTGAGGACAAAGAAGATTTTACCACTTGTTTTTTTTTTTTGTACTAGGAATTGAACTCAGGACCTTGCACTTGTGAGGCAGGTGGTAGAAGCACTGAGCTAAATCCCCAGCCCACAGATAGGATTTTAGACAGCTTTGAGGAGTTCGGTTACATGGTTAGGACAGGAGTTACGAGCCTGTCAGTGTTTCGAAGAAAGAGAAGCCAGGAAGCCAGGTGGTGGGAAGATGTAAAGAGCCCCCTGTGAGGCAAGGACGATATTTTCACGAGGAGAGCGGGCACTTTCCAGGGCCCGTGGCAAGATGAGTCCCAAAGGGTTCTCCTTAGATCCGTGGTCGCCCTGAGCCTCTCAGGCGGAGCTTCCCCGCGGACTTGAACGCGCTTCTTCGTGAAGAAAGCTTGCACGTTTCACACCGCCCACCATACCGCTGTGCTGCCCTCCGTTTCCCTCCGCCCTCCCCTTCTGCCATCGACCCTGTCGTTCATCCCGTGTTACTTCCGGTCACTCTCTTTGCATGCCACACTCTGGCCGTGTTTTGTATTGGAGAATATTAATTTGCGTGTGGAAACTCATAGCTATTTTTTCTTTTTACTGGTATAGTATGTCCTGCACAGACAAAATTTTTGAACCCCAAATTTATAAAAATTCACTAATATTTCAATTTTAATATTTTTATAAGATTTATAATCGTAATCATTTTGTATTAACCTTTGTATTTTATACTGACGTTTATATTTTACATGAACATCTAACTCATCAATAATTAATTTTGATGTAAATATGAGGTAAAGTTGTAGCTGTGGCTTCACATCGCTAAGTCACTGTTTTGAAAACACAGCGAATGTTTTTCTCGTGCATTTATAATAAGCCCTCTACCACTCCTCCTCCCTCAGTACTCTTGAGATGAACTGTTCAGAACTCTGCATTGCATAAACTGGCAACCTAGTGAGAACTGAAAAGGGAAAATTGTGGAACACTGAAAAATGATAGTACTGATCTCAGTATTCACGACGCACAAAGTATTAATGTTTGCTGGGTCACTGTCTCAAAATTATAATAAGGGAAATGACCTAGAAATGAACAGTATTCTCTGGAAATGATGAGAGAACGCGTGCACACACACGCATATGCACCCCCCCCGTGCACTCATATTATTTTTTTCTTTTCTTATATTTATTCCTTTCCCCTACCCCTCCAGCTTCCCCTTTAGACCTTTTCTTCCTATTTCATATTACCTATTATACATTTTGATTCTTATTTACACTTTCAGTTTCTCATGAATGGAGTACTATTCAGCCATAAAGAATGCCAAACTAGAGACATTTATAGCTAAATGGATGCACATTGAGGCCATACTCTTAAGTGAAACAAGTAGGACTCACATGTGTAAATGCACTCATAGTGATATTAGTCCTTAGAGGCAACAGTATTTTTGGAGTAGTTTATCTTTTTTCATTTATTTCTTGATTTGTTCACAATCTGATTATATCACATGGGTGACTCAATATATTAAAGTTTATTAAGTTCTTACTTTAATAACTTTAATAACTCTTTCAGCTCTCCTGGAAGAATTTCCCATCCCTGGCTTTAGTATCGGTAGACCAGAAGTCTGGCCTCTTCTTCGTTATTGGAGAGAGGCTGAGGTGGGTCAGCTTCCTTCTCGCTGTGGGTCACCTCTGGAGCATAGAGCTCAGCCCTAGGGACTGACACACTGCAGTGGTTCTTTCCCTTTTAGTGGGTGTGTGGCAATGGAATGCACCCCGTGCCAGGAGGGGAGATAATATATATTTTGTGCCATGAAGGTAAGTAGAGATCACAGTGGGAAAAAAAGAGAAGAAACATGTAATTAAGATAAGAATAAGAGTGTGTCTGCATACGTTTAGAAATGACTACACCTATATACCATTCTGTGAGTGCAGAGAGGGCTCCCTAATATTTCTGGTCAGTGAGAGTGAGCACCTGTATCATCTGAGCTGTGTCTAGCAGGGAAGTGGGAGTGATCTAGGACGACAGGCAGTACGTTTACCACGGTTGGAAAGGACAGCAAGGACACGATGCCTCACGAGGCCCTGGCTCTCGGAGGAGCGAGCTGTGGTTCTTCTGAGAGTTCCAAGAGCCCACAGGCAGAGTGGTGCAGTTGGCAGCACGGTTGCTGGGCACCAGAGCTGAATCTGCAGTTTAGAGTCAGCAGGAGGGGACCTGGAGGGTTTTGTTTGTCTTGCTTTGATTTATTAGGACACGTTCGTCGTTCATAGTGTTCACATTCCTTGTGGGGAGTTGGCTGATGTGCATAACACATCTTAACTCTCTGTTCACCCCCTTTGCCCCCTTTTCCTCCCTGTTCGTTGATCTCTTGCTCTCTTTCCTTTTCTTTTGTACATATTTGCAGTGCGCAATGTTTATGTTTCTTGTGTGGTGCTGGTACATGTACATACCACATCTTAGCTCCTTTCTCATCCCTCAGAGAAAAGTCTATCTCCCTACTTCCTATTACCTAGCTTTTATGTTGCTTTTTATTTAAACTTTGGGATTCTCATACAAGAGGAACCATTTAATAGCCAAGCTTGTGAGTCTTCTTTCACTTACCATTAAGATTTCAAGGTGCATCCACTTTTCTCCACATGACTCACTTCTCTGTTTTCATGGCAGAGTAATGCTCCATTGTGTGTAGATACTTCATTATATTAATTAATTCATCTCTTGATGGAAATATAGGCCGATTCAAAGCTTTAGCAAATATGAACTGTGCTGTTATACACATAGTTGTGCATGTACCCCTGTATTATGATGTCTTTAATTCTTTTGGGAAGAACTGTGGTTTTGTAGATCACCCAAACAGCATCAAAAAGGCCATGTGAGAGAAGATTGGAGAGACTGATTGGTTGGGGGACACTTTGTAATAGTGTAAGCCTGGAGACTTAAGTTTAGCTAGAATAAAATACATTTTGACCAATCCTCTGTCTTGACTCTTGCCTGCCTGGTTGCACTAGCCTCCTCCTTAGTGTTCCTGTTCCCATCTTTGGCTCCCTCGGGCTTTTCCTAGGGCAGAAACCCCAGTGACCCTCTTGAAATCTAAACCAGAATCTTATTATGTTTCTGCTCTTTGTGGCCCCCGTTTTTCGTAGTAAAGCGCTTGGTCCAGACCATGGCCCATCAGTCCTGATCTATTTATCTCAAAGGACTCTATTGCTCAGCAGCACACAGGGTGCATCCTTGTTATTCCTCCAACACAAAAGGACAGTCTTGTCTTAACCCTGTTAACCAGGTGCTGCTTTGGTCTGGGATGTTCTTTTCCCCACAGACTCACATAGAAAAAAAAACAACCTGTTACTTTCTTTGAGTCTTGGCACAAATGTCATGCTGGCTACCACACTGAAATTAAAACCTACCCTACACTCTAATCTCTGAACACTCAGCTCTGCCCCTCACCCCCAGCACCTGACACTTGCAACTGTAGTAAAATAATCAACTAAATTGTTAATTGGCACATCTTATTCTTTCTCCTAATGTGTAGAAACCATCTGTGTTTGGATCATGTTGTAAGTCAATGACCTTAGAGAGCAGGTGAGATATTAGATAGCAATACATTTTATTAATGAAAAATAAATGGCCAAACTGATGATGAAAGAAGGATGAGTTCTGTAAGTGGTTTGAAGATGTAAGAGGCTGCAGAAGGCAACTGATGAGATATAAATGGTATAGGACAGACAGAGAGAAGCATACAATGTGACTCTTATTTTGTGGCTGAAGGTACCATTATTCCAAACAGGTACGACAAGGAAGACTGTATTTCATAAAATGGTGGAAAAAAGACTGCTATTTCCCTGGATGGTGTGTTCACTTTGAGAGGAATACAGCACGTTCAGTGATAGGTTGCTGGGAAGAATCAAATGATTGGTATTGATAAGGTTATTAATCAGAAGTGGACCTCTTAAATGTATTCCACCTTCTGAATTTAACATTAATGAACATGTTATTATCATGAATTGATTTGACACACGAAGACTTCAATAATTGTCTCTATTTACATATAGATTTGCATGTAGAAATGTGGTCTGCAGAAGAACAGCAGCCACATACACTGAGCAACTGTTAGAAATGCGGAATCTTGGGCTTCATTCAGACATGCTGCGTCATGATTTTCATTTTGATAACATACTTAGGTGACGTGCATGCCCGTTAGAACTTAAATTGTGATGATCCAGAAGAGGAAGACTATGCAACCTTCAGCTTCTTCACTTCTCTGCTTCAAGGTCTATGCAGAAAACTGTAGCAAGAAACAGCATAAACCATAAAACCTTAATTGTTTATTTTATTAAATAAATGAATCATCATCAGTGCACTCTTTGAACTTTGGTAACAGTCTTCAATGAGCACAGAGGCAAAGGTAATATGACATTTTTATTATCAAACATATACACATACATACATTTATGTATATGTGTGTATTATATAGTCATGTGCTGCTTGATAATGGGGATGTGTTCTGAGAAACGCATTACTATGGGGTCAGGATTTAGCTCAGTGGTGTTGCACCTGCCTTGTAAGCACAAGGTCTTGAGTTCAATCCCTGGAACTGAAGGAAAAAAAACAAAAACAAACAAAGGCTGCCAGAAATACATTACTACCAGAAATATATTGCTATGTAACTTCATCCTAACACTATCAAAACTTCATGGAGTGTATACTTAGGCAAGCTGAGATGGCTACAATATAACTAGGTGATTTAATCTTCTGGGATTACCATCATACGTGGTATCGGTTGTTGGCCAACAATGTTCTCATATGATTATGCATGTATGTGTACATTTGCACTTAAATTACTTAGTTTAGTTGTCTCAAATGCTCTCATTGTTGTTAACTATCCTCATTCCACGTTGGCTCAATCACACTCTGGACCTGGGGAGCCCCCCACACCCCATTTTAGACTGCAGTGCCCTTTTGTTTTTAAGAACTCAATCTGTTTTGCTTGGTGTTTTCTATTCTGTCACTCTCTTACTCCTGTTTGTTTAGTTGGGAAGGTTACGCATGTCTCAGCTTGGTTCCAGTTCAGTGCTTCCAAGGGGAAGAGAAGTTATAAACTCTACGGCTACTGCTCACATGCGAAGGCGCTTGTGGAAATAAGCTACAGATTCCACAGACAAAGAGTACGGAGGATGTACTTAATTCACAAAACTGGTCTTTTTTTTTTTAAATGCAGAACTGAGGATTGGACCCAGTGCCTTCTTAAATAAAAACACGACCCCCCAAAATTCTCATGTGTTTACCAGGAGGACTTTGAGAAGGTGATTGAATTGTGGGTATGTGATAGTTAAACGTGCTGTTAGGAAGTGAGATCTGGTCAGGAGAGGCGAGTCACTTGAATAGTAACTTGGGAGGGTATATTTTCCTCCATGGCTCTTGCTTTTGCTTGCTGCTTCCTGGTCACCATGACTTGAGCAACTTTCTGCCAAGACCCTTCTACCATGCTGTTTCTGCCTTGGAACCAGCTGACCAGGGATGGAAACCATGAGCCAAAATAAACCTCTAGTCCTTTAAGCTGTGGGTATCAGGTGCTTTGTATCAGCAATGAGTAAGTGACAGACAGATTTGGGTATTGAGAATTGAGCTGGTGCTGTAACTGTACTTTGACCATGTGGTTCAGAAGCCTTTGGAAATGGTTCACAGGAAGAGTTTGGAAAGGCTTGGATATGCAATCTAGAGAATCCCTAGAATTCTTTAAGCTGAAAGGACAGGAGATTCTGGTTAGAGCTCAGAAGAGCAGAATACTCATTGAAATACAGACAGTACCAGGCTTAGGAGGTTTCAGTTGGGGAACAAGGACTTCGTTGTCAGTTGGACAGGAGGTCATATGTGTTATGTTCTAGAAGAACATTTATTTTAATTTGTCCCATATCCTGAGACTTTACAGGAGGCTGAAATCAAGGGTGGTAGGCAAATTAGCCTGGTGGAGGGAATACGAAGGTAGCATGTGGATGTGTCCAGCAGCTTTGAAGTAGATTTACACCGCAAAAGAGAAGCAAAAGCCCATTTTAAAAGTTTTCAATTTTGTTGGAAAGGACACGAGTGCAAAGTTGGAGCAAAGAACACAGTTGTGGAAAGATTGACATTAAAAATAGCCAAATACTTTGCATGAAGTCAGTAGGAAATTTGGTTTGAGAGCATCTCAGGAATTAGTAAAATTCCATCCTTCACTGGCTCAGGGTAAATGTAGATTCTTCTGAGAGACTTTTCTTTGAGAGCTGCAGTGTGCACTAATCCAGAAGTTCTGCCTAAAGAATTGGTTCCCTGGGATTTGTTTCACATAGTTCAGCCATCCATGCACTCAGGGGCTTCTGCAGCCATAACGCAGTAGATCCCAGCTATTGCTCCAAGCAGTCCTTGGAGTCATCCACAGGGAGTCATTGTGGAGTCAGGGAGGTGTCCACCCAGAGTTGTGAAGAAAGCCTGCAAGAGGGCAGAGCACTCCTGAGAAGATAGTGCATAAAGTTGTGAGAGGGAAGCCAGTACTGCGGTGGAGACTCCAAGAAGTTGGAGTAGCCAGGAACACGAAATGCTTGTTGGTGAAAGCTGCAAAGGGTGAGCAAAGATGCCATGTTAGTTACTTTTCTCTTGTTGCTGAGGCAAAATATCCAATACCCCAAATGAGAGGGGGGAGGATTTATTTGGCTTACAGTTCACAGAGGTTTCAGCCCATAATTGGCTGGCTTCAAGGCAGGGTGGCTCATGGCAGAGAGGCATCATGGAGAAGAAACAGCATGGTGTACACAAAGTAGGAAAGACAACAAAAGGCCTTTACAGAATCTTCCTGCCCCTTTTATCCCATCCAGGCTACTGGTATTAGGGCAGTGCCAAACCAATCACTCAAGTGGAGTGGTTTAGTAGTCACATGTCTGTAATCCCAGCATTACACATTCTAGATTCAGTTACCTCTGAAAAAAGATTGCGTGAGGCTTGTGTGGGGACAGCTACCTAGACACAAGACACAACAGTTGCCCTAGGAGAAAGTCCATAAGGGCTGCAAACAGTAATGCTCTGGGGGCAGGGCTCTTTGTAGTTCACATCTTTCTAAAGCTTGACCTGAGTGCTCAGCACAGAGTCAAAAGTTTTAATGCTTGCCCTCCTAGGTTTTAGTCTTGCCTTGGTTCCATTGCATTCTATCCCCCTATTTGCAAAAGGAATGTTTACCCTGTATCATATTCTGGCAGTATTTGACTTCCTTTTTTAAATTTTACAGTAGGTTACCAGTAAGAATTTGTGTTGAGTCTTAGAAGAGACTTTGGACTTGGGTTTTGTAGCAATGCTAGAGCTGTTAGAACTTTGGAGACTTTAAGAAATTGGAGGAGGGGAGAGAAGGGGAAAGGAAATGAAAAAAATAATTAAGATGTGTTATGTGTGTGTGACAACTCCCATAAGGAATGTAATCATTATGTACTGCAAGTGTGTGCCAATAAAAATATAAATTAAAAAATAGAAATGGACTTAATGTATTTTGCATACAGAAACGCACATGACTTTTTTTGAGTGCCAAGGGTGGAATAAATGGTTTAGATCAAGAATGCCCGCCTGGACTCTTATGGGCACACAGGCAGGGCTTTTGGAAGGTGAATGGTTCCTGGAGACATTGTACCTGAATGTGTTATTAGGAGAGAGGACCCAATAGGAAAAGGCAGGTCACTGGGGAAGTTCATCTGGCAGGGTTTTATCTTCTTCCCTAGCCCCTAGCTTTTTCTCTGCTTCTTAGCCACCATGACTTGATCATCTCTCTTTCACCTAGGCCATTCTACTAGACTGCTTCTGCCTTGGATCCAGCCAACCAGGGACTGTATTCATGAATCAAAACAAGTGTCTCCTCCTTTAAATTGTGAATATCAAGTATTGTGTTTCAGCAATGAGAGAGTGAGTTAGATGAACTGCCTGGCCTTGAACATGTGACTTTCCTGCCTCAGTGTCCTAAACTGCAGGGATTATAGGCATGTACCATGGGTAATGGTCTTTTTAATTAAAACTATGTCTTTTTATGAACATTGTATGAGGCTTCTACCTATTATATGCCAGTAACCTCCTCCTCCTTGAGACAACAAAAAATGTCACCAGATATTATTCAATGTTCTTTTTCAAGAGAAAGGGCAGGTAAAGTCACAGTTGGTTGAGAAACTCATCTCCAGGTTGTTATTTTATGCAATCTTAATCTTGGAAGCAGGTAAAATATTTCAATATCCCACCTGGAGCTTCATAGAAAGAAAGGGCTTTCTAGGCCCTCTTGTATTCTTACTAGGGACTCATGTGTGTACAGCAAAAGTAAAAGTTATCAGTTTTATTTTACTATTGTGCTTTAGGGGAAAAGGGAAGTGGTCTGGGTGTGCATGAGTGAGATGAAAAGAGATATTTTCACAACACAATCAGAACAAGAAGTGGTATGCAATTAGGTTGAAGAATGCCTTGTTTAACATGCACTTGCCATTTTATAGCCAGGGGTTGCAAATTATAGGATACAGATTTTCATTATCAAGTCTGCATAATGTGTTTCTTGCATTTAAAGACCCAGAATTGAGGGTTGGTAGGAAGTATGTAAATTGTTTTGTGCTGTAACTAAGGCTTAAAATTTTCTACCTTGAGTTTTTATTGCTGGTTCCTTAATTTAAGCATCTTTTGAGGTATTTGCATTTGTTTTCCAATTGTCCTTTTTGCCCATGTGTCTCTGTGTTGGTCACTGACGTGAGCTGTCAGGCAGCACAGAAAATAATTTCAGAATCCTCTCCAGACTGGAGATAGGACCAATGTGAAACTTGACCATCTTCAGCCCAGACACATCCACTGTGATGACTGAGAAGACTGCAGTTGGTTTCCTCACTGGTCAGAATGGCTCAAAATGATCTCACTGCTCATTTTCTAGTTTCAGCTGGATTCTCTGTGACTTTTAAACTTTTATGTCCTTCATTAAAATAATCATTTAAAAGATGTTTTTCAAAAATTCAGCTCAGCATTTCTGTCACTTTGTATAATGTAGTGCCTGTGGCCTTTATTTTTTTTTTTCAGTACAGTTTCCCTTGGTAACCTCAGGTGGTTGGTTTCAGGACCTCAAGCCTTAACACACCAGGTGCCAAAATCGGTGCATGGTCAATTTCCTTATAAAAACTGGCATTGTAATTGTATGTAACCTGCCATCATCCCTCCATATATTTCAATTCATATTTATTTATAAAACCCTATACAATATAAATGCTATTTTGTTCTTATACTATTGTTTAGAGAATAATAAGAACAAAAATATGTATATGTTCAGTATAGACATAAACAGTTTTCAAATTTTTCCAACCTCAGTTAGTTGAATCCATCATTGCAAGAAGCCAACTACAATTCCTAGCTCAGCACTCACCTGGAAAATGTACTTAAGTTCTTATTAAGACTTAGAAGCAAAGTGTGTAAAATTGGTGAGGTGCCCAGATCTCACAGATGGCAACATAAACACAAGTATGAATCATGGAGGTCCCTGCTATACTGGGAACTAATTCTGGAGCCACGAGACCATGGGACAGTAGGAAGAAGAAAAGGCTAAGTAGAGAGCTAGAGAGGTGGCCCAGAGTGGCCCTGGAACAGTCAGAGAACAAGAGAGTCCATAGGGGGACCCAGGAAACAGATTTACCACTGGTATGGAAATATTTCAATATCTGAACATGGCAATGTTTCCACGTCTTATCAGCCGTAGTCTGTGGGTACCAAGCCTGATACAGTCTCACCTGTCTAGTGCAAAATGAAAATCAAAGTAGTGCTTATATTTTAAAGAACGTGGTGAAACTTAAATGAGATTCAGCAAGTACAGTACAAAGCGCAGGGCTGACAAAATGTAAGTGCTTGACAAATATTCGCTAATGTTTTTATCATTGTTCTCTAGCTTTTTTCCTAACTCTCTTTGCTTTCTTATTGCTTTATTTTATCCATGGTTCTACTCCCTGTTTCTGATTTTTATCCCACCATTTCTCTAGTGTTTTCTCATGTTTCTAATTATCTCTTGGTCCTTTTAGAGTTCCCATTTCATGTTAAAATCTTGTCACGTGTTTTCTATAAATTTAGTTAAGAATGAATATGTAAATTGATTGAATATAGAGGCAATTTAAAAAATAACAAAGCCCTGTAAGTAAAAGCAAGTGGAACAGGGTATTTCACTAGCACCTTAACTACAATTCGTACTCTGCTTCCTCTGAAGCTTGTGGAAAGCCTGTATATTTGTATGAAAGAGTTCCCTACATGAGAAAAAGAACACAGAGGAGCATATTTGAGTTGTTTTGTCAGGGCCAAAGATGGGGTTAAATACAAATAAGATAAAATGTCACATATCTGAGTCAGATTCCAATGGAGAAGAAAAACCAAGTGTGAAGAATCAGGCTCTGAGGCCCAGAGACAAGAACTGCAAAACCTAAAGCTTGAATAACAACGTGTGGCCCCAGGCTGAGGACAGGGTTGTTCTTCCCATGTGGAGCAGAACCTAGCACGAATCTTGCAGCGCAGTGACAGCAAATGGAGCTCCGGGTCACTGAGACACCCGGAGGGTCTCCCACTTCTTGGACCCTGGAAGGAGATACTCTGAATGAAGCAGAGTTGGGCTCATGGAAAGCAAGGCAAATGCTGGCAGAGCTTCTCACGGGGATGATCATGCATGTGGAGACCCGAAAGGAAGGCCCTCCCCGTGTGAATCTTTGTTAGCTCCCAGAAATGCTTAGAACAGTGGAGAATTCCTAGAGCAACTGGGGAGTCATGCAGTGTGAAAAGATGCTGATGCAACTACAAAAAGTTATGGTGAAATTGATTGGGTTTTTAGCACAAAACTGAACTCAGCTGAGCCTCTAATCTTGTCATCTGACAGAATGTAATAATTATGGTGATACTTACCTCTGACCTCTCACCTCACTCTACCCTCCAGAAATTAGAATTCAGATTGTCTGTGATGAGACCTCAGATTCTTCATTTTAACACAGACCTTTTCCCCTGCCTCCCAAGCTAGGTCATTAGAATATATGCAAAGAACTTCCAGGAAGATGGCAGAATGGTAAGCAGCGACAAATCAACCTCACTGAGACTTGGAAAGTGGACCCTGGAAAACACCAGCTTCAGGAAGAGAGGAGAGGGGAGGTGTATCTTCAGGAACCAGGAAGGATCAGAAGGAAAAATTGGAATTTGCAGAGAAAGTGAGGAGACAGACTGATTCAGAAAGAGGAGGCAAACAAAGGCACAGTGAGGACAGATGAGTCCAGCGGCCTCCAGGGAGAAACGTGCCAGTGGAGCAGAGCTGCAAGGGCTGGTCACTCCAGCCTAGGTGAGAGCTGTGCTCCCTGGAAAGAGTGCTTGCTTGGATACCTTTTTAGAGAGGGGACAACTGAACGTGTGATTCAGAGCAGCCATGGGTTGGCTTTGTCTCAGGGTTCCTGGTGTTAAAATTCCACAGCAACTGGGTGAGGGATGGCTGTGGAAGATGTTCAAGGTCAGGGAGCTGTGGATGGTCTGGAAAGGGACCCCCAAAGTGTTGTTGGCTGAAGAAGACTCAAGCTCCAGTCCCGCAGCCAGAGGCAAGAATCAGCCTGAACTTCTGTGGAGTTGAAAGCACCAGAATTAGCACCCTGCCCCAATCCCACTGCAGGCTTGCTGGGATTATCCATAACTCTGCTCTAAGCCTATAGCAGATTTACTGGGGTTACCCAGCACCAATCTGGGTTCTGACTTGGGCATTACCACAAAAATGTAGACACCAGAAGATACCTGCAAGGTTAAAGTCACAGAGAAATTTCTTTTTCCTGTTATTTTTCTTTGTGTTTTTTGCTTTTATTTGTTGTTTTATTCATTTCTGGATTGTTTTTGCTTTTTCAAAAGTGTGAACATCTGTGTTCAGGGTTTTTGTTTTGCTGTGTTCCTTTTTTTTCCTTCTTTCTTTCCTATCTTCTTCACCAGTTTCCCAAAGCTTAAGTAATCTTCCTTTGCCCTTCACCCTTGCTTTTAATCTCTGTTCTTTTATTTCTCTATTTTTTCCTTTTATCCCTTTAAAATTCTCTCCTCTCAGGGTAAAATTGCTCTGTTAAGTGGATTTTTACAATATATAATTTTCTGATTGGTTTTAGATTTTGTTATATTATTTTGAAACTTGTACCTATGTACTGGGAACCCCTTGAAATGCTACTGGAAACCTCTGTAGTAGGCTCCAATCTCCTGCTTAGTGTATGATGCAAGACTGAGAAAATAAACTAAAAGACAGACCAAAGAGAGACAGAAACTGGGGAGCCAGGATGGCAATGCTGCTTAATTAGCAAAGGCTCTGGTCCATGCAAACCATTGATTTTATTACTAACTGAGGTAAAGGCGAGCTACACGCAAGGGCGAGAAGACTGTGAGAAGATGCACAGCTGTGCAGTCTCTATGGAAACTCATGGAGGCAAGGCTCAAAAAGGACAAGACAAAGAATTCCCAAGTTAGGAACAGAATAGACAAACTATATGGTTGTAAGTAGAACATTGTCCATCTAGTTAAGACTTTAATTGTGGAAATGGAATTCGGCTGTGAATTACTCTGATCTCGGCATTCAGGCTTTGGCTGGACTCACTTTTCAGAAAAGTCAGTGGAGGGGTTAACTCTTTACAGCCTGCACTGGGTACGGTCTGCTTTGGGTATAATCAATATTGCAGTCTCCCACATCTCCCCCTTCTCAGTTTTAAAACAGCAGCAGCTGCATCAGGGTGAGCTGCTATTGTTCTTGGGGCCTGTTTGCTCCTGAGCCTCATCAGGAAGTGGGCATCAGGTCTGGTGATCTCGAAAATTCTGCGGGCCATTGCAGGTGAGGGGAGCCATTCAGATGCGGCCTTTGCATGGGATGTCTCATTCCACTGCTTGCAGTGAATCCAACATTTTGATGCATGTGCTTACATTCTGGGACGATGGCCACAGAATCTTTTAATTTTCTGTTAAAAATAAGCATTCCCTTGCCCCCATGTTGTTAACTGAGACCTTTACCTGTTAGTTAGGGCATCTTTCAACAACACTTGGGTCTAGGACATGTTTGTAGATTTATCTTTGTATAAATGGATTTAAAATAACAACAGAAAGCAACAAGATCTAATTGAGCTGGAGGTAGATGTACTCTTCCCCCTTTTTTTTTTTCTCATTAAGTTTATTGGTACATTTTAGGTATACAGTACAGTTACATTCATCATTGGGATCTTGTACCTTTACATGACAGGTCTTTGTTCTCTTTTTTTCCTCTTGTCCCTGCCCTCCCTTCACCTTTGTGAATGTAATCATGACTGTGGGGAAAGCCGATGATGCTCCAAAATGGCTTGTCCCTGTGGGTTATCCAATGGGCATGTTATGAAGACCTGTAATGTGTCTGACGGACTTAGCTGTCTATAATATTTTTCCCTCTAAAGAGCTATTCCCATCAGTAATGATGGGAGAATGGGTGTAGTTTCTGTCTAACTGCTTTGAACTGAGAAGGGTCAATGCAGGGAAGTTAGGGGATCACTTCAGGGAGCTAATTTAATAGGCCTTCAGTAAAAATCATGTTGTAATTTAGCGATTATAAACACTTTCTATACAGTCAATCTAGTGGATTGGTTAAAAAAAAATCTAGCACATTTGTTGATTTTATCTTTATGGTCACTTGGAGTTTGGCAGCCTATACCAAGAATAAAAAAAATTTAAAAGAAATTATAGCATGTATAATCAAAGTATAAGTACTAAAATAAAAAAGCAGATTGGGAAAAAAGCCATGTTTAGAAATTGTTTTTTAAGGGACTAAAATAGTGATTGTAGCCTGATGGCTCATAGACCCTTTCACTAGTGATGGCTATGTATAAGTCTGATATTTTGTCATAATTTTTCTTTTAATGTTAAATGTGAAAAGATTAAAATGTAATAATTAAAAAACAATTTTAGCTAAAAAATTTAAAAATGCTTGCTGAACTCTTATAAATTTTACCATATATATATTTTTAATGACTCCTAACAATGGTAAAACATCAGTATAGCTGGAAACTGCCAGCTGCAGTTGGGGTCAGAAATTGGAGCTTCTTTTTATGTCTAGCTTTATTACTATCATCTAGACTTTGTATATCTTTGGGCTATACTTTTCTTCTGGTTGTTCAAAACCAAGTTAAGTTGCAACCTAGAATTATCCTTGTGCTACCTATCAAGATCTATTAAGTCTCCTCAGGCATTACTTTGGAACCATCTATAGAGCCCTCTCAGGTCCTATCAGTGTCAGCCATCAGGGTGGGTCATGGCCTTGCTAGACCATGTTGCTTTCTGTGAGAGCATGGGAGATTTCCCCCTCTAGATGAAACTCCTTTTGTACACTGTACATTGTTGATTCTTACTTTTGGTGTCCAACAATCTCCCTGCTCAGGAGGTCGGGTGACTTACCAAACTTGTAGGATCTTGTAGAGAAGGTTCTGTCAAGTCCTGGGTTATTTGTTGACCCTGGAGGGCCAGTGCCAAAATATTGGCTATCTTCTTATCCCAGTTGCCTTTTTAGTTTTGGTTTCTAAACTTTAGTTGTTGAACACCCAGAAGAGAAGATCAATAACATTGCATTGTGACTGGAGTAATGAACTTAATTGTTATAATATTACCCAGATATCACTCACTTTGAAATATAAAATATAGTTAGAGGACTGTTATTATTATCAGTCATGGTTGTTCTAGTAGTTGAATCCCTGTAAAATGTTAACAGAAAAAAACCTTTAAATCAAGAGCCACCCATAATATTAGCATGATAATCATGATGACATTATCTTTGTAACACAGTTAAATGTCCATCTTAGTATAAAATAGCCATTGTTAAATGCACTCATCTCTCCACAAAAACACAAAAAAACTCTTACCCAAATTGTATCTTTTGATAGGATGCCATCTAAAGAAAATATATCAGCATATAAATGTACCTGTTATCATAAGTATCTGGAGCATAAGAGAAAGGCAAATACCTGAATCAAAAGGAGGTTATTACCACAAACAATATTTTAGAAAATCTGTAGTCAGCACAAATACATTTAGTACCATAGAAAGTTAGCAATAATAAATATCACAATTATGAAAACTTATGCCTTTTAATATAGTTTTATATCAAAAGCATATTTTAATAAAACCTTGTTGTTTTTCTCTTAGAAAATTTAATCGTTTAAAGATGACCAGCATAAATACATTCCAATTATATATTTAAATGTAACCCTTTGATTATGACCAATGTAAACATATTATAATAATATGTTTAAGCAATATTTATTGAGGTAAGACTCTTACAAGACTATGGAAACTATTGGAATCAATCTGTAGTAAGGCTATGGAAACTACTGAGGTCCCCCTAGTGAGCAAAGACCAGAACAATTATTTTCTGTGCAGCTGCTCTTTCATTCACCAAAGGAAGTCTCACTTAGCAGTTTCCCCAAATGTAAGAGTCTCCATTAATTACCTTAACAAAGCTGATTTAATAACCTATAAAAACCAAACAATTAATACATTATTTGTAACCAGTTAAAGTTTTGGAGTAATTATATCCAGACATTTATAAAGTTGCTTTATAAAATGCACTATATTTATAAAATTAATCATGACATCATCATGATCCACTAGCAAGTTGGGGGAAAAGAGAAAAACACATGCCTTTAACTTTAATAACCTTTATCTACACGCCAATTTAAATTATAGGCAAATATCTTATTAAAATTTTTTAAAGGCCAAAAAAGGAAAAATACTGTTGAGATAAACAAAACAGATGTATGATTGGACAGACTAAGGAACAAACAAATGTATAAGACTATAAAACTAGAGTGCACGCAAATATGTTATCTGATGTCATAATGCTCTATACAGAAGACCCCAAAATCTTCATGAAAAGGTTCCTAGCATTAATAACCAAATTTGGCAGCCTAGCAGGATACAAAGTCAACACTCAAAAACTAATAGAACTCCTGTACAGGAAAACAAACACACTGATAGAGAAATTATTGAAAACATACCTTTCACAGTAGCATTAAGAAAAATGAAATACTTAGAAATCAATTTAACAAAGAAAGTGAAAGACCTATGCACTGAACACTACAGTACACTGAAAAGGAGATCAAAGAAGATAGTGGAACGATATCTCCTGTTCTTCAGAAGGCAGTGAAAATGGCCATGCTTCCAAAACTGTTATACAGATTTAATGCAATTCCAAGCACCAACAGCATACCTCGCAGAATTAGAGGAAACAATCTTAAAATTCACTTGGAACCAGAAGAGACATACAATAGCAAAAGCAATTCTGGGTGAAAAAGACGAGGCAGGAGGCATGACAATTCCTGATTTGAAATCATATTGCAAAGCTACTAAGATAAAAAGAACATGATACCAAGAAAAAAACCAGACCTGAGGATCAGTGAAATAGAACAGAACATGCAGAAACAACTCCAAGCACACTCATATACTTTGTCTTTGACGAAGAGGCCAAACACCTTCACTGGAAGAAAGATAGCCTCTTTAATAGTGCTGGAAAAACTCGCTTTCCATATGCTAAATCTAGACCCAGTCTCTCATTATGTACTAAGCTGAAATTGAAATGGATCAAAGATCCAAATATTAAAACAGAAACATTTAATCTGTTGGAAGATAAAATGGGTAAAACTCTTGAAGACATAGGTGTAGGCAAAGCCTTTATGAACCAAACCCTAATTGCACAGGAAATATTACAATGAATCAACAACTGAGATCTCATCATATTAAAAAGCTTTTGCAAAGCAAAAGAAACCACCAACAGAGTGAGAAGACAACCCACATAATGGAAAAATATTTAGCAGCTGTTCCTCAGACAAAGTACTGCTATCTAGAATATCTGAAGAACTCAAAAGTATCAGATCCCCCAAATTTAAGACCCAATCCAAAAATGGTCATCTGAAATAAATAGGTACTTCTCAGCTGAAGAAGTACAGACAGAAAATAAATATATGAAAAAATGTTGAACATCATTGGTCATTCAAGAAATGTAAATTAAAATGACCCTGAGATTTCTGTACTGTATCCCTAAAATGTACTCATTTAAACTCAATTAAAGCTGAAAAAAAATGACCCTGAGATTTCATCTCCCTCCAGAAAGAATGACTATCATCCAGGACTCAACCAATAACAAATGACCAGGCTGTGGGGAAAAAGGAACCCTTCTCCTGTTAGTGGGAGTTTAAATTGGTACAACCAGTATGGAAATCCTCAAAAAACTAAAACTACAGGGTTCACTGATCCAGCAATTCTCATTCTTGGTATCTTCCCAAAAGAGATAAAAGCTTCATACCATAGTGAAATATGTGCATCCATATTTATAGCAGCTCCATTCGTAATAGCTAACTCTGGAAACAGTCTAGTTGTCCACCAATAGATGAATGGTTAAAGAAAATGTGGTTTTTATATACAATGGAGTAGCACTCTGTCAAAAGAAGGATAAACTTGAGAAATTTTTAGGTAAATGGATGCACACAGACCATACCTTTAAGTGAAATAAATCAGATACCTATGTTTAAATATTGAATTGTTTCTCTGGTGTGAGAAACCAAAAGGGTGAATAAGAACCAAAATGGATAATAGATATTGGGAAGTATGAGGGAAATGTTCAAATGGGAAGGTGAACAAGGCATGGGGAGTGGGAAGTACAGTAAAAAGAGAAAAAAGAAAATAGAAGGGAAAAAATGGAAATAAAACTTTTGTAAGTAAGGAGGGGAAAAAGGGTTGAAGGAAGGCAAGAGAAATTGGGAAAAAGATGAATCAAGGTATATTACGTACAGGTACCAATTCCCTATGATGAGTGTGATCATTATGTACATCAAAAGAATACCAATGTAATTAATTTTAAAAATTAATATATGCAAAGGATCCACAGGCCACATACAATGAAAAGGAACACTAGATAAAATACTTCCAGAGAGGAAAAAGATCACTATTCTGAGGAGCTTAGAAGTGAAAATATGAAGAAATAAGAAAGAGAAGAAGAGAAAAGTTAAAACTGATTCAACTCCAAGTTCAACCCATGCAATAGTGGTTAGAAGATTTAACCTTCTCCTAAAGTTTGCATTTATCTACAAAATGTGAAATTTCCATGACTGGATACGGGATAGAATGATAGTATTGATTGATGCTTTTGAGTGTGTGGTTTGTGGTTTTAACAAACACTTTGATATTTTCCACACGCATTAGAAAAGTATATGGAAATTGCTAAAATTTCAATGTCATTGTCCTTTCAAAAAAAAAAATAAAAAAGGAGAAAAGGTACACTTGTTTGCACCTGTTTCTGTGGAAGGCAGCTATGCTCACCACTAATACCACCAACATGGCGCCTGTTTCTTTGGATCACATAGCAGATGATTTAGGAAGACAAGGCAAGTTCAAGGTCCAGGACTGTAGTCACAGAGAAGTGCAGAAAACACTCCATGGTGTCAGGAGTGACAAGACCTGACCCACAGCTCAGCTTTGCTGCTGGATAAGCACTGTGTCCTATAAACCATTTCTCTGCTCTCAAGTTCCTTCCTAACAAAATGATGCAAGTGTTACAGATCGTTGATCTCCAAACGTTTTGGTATGTGGGGACAGTTTCATAGATGACAATCTTTCCACAGACAGGGGTGGCCATGAGGGAATGTGTTGGGGACAATTCAAGCACATGACATTTACCATTTACTTAATTTCTAATATTAATATATTGTGTATTTTAATTCAATTATTATTACATTAGATTTGGAATGAGCATCTAGATCCCTTGCATGCACAATTCACAGTAGGGTTCAGGCTCCTATGAGAATCTAACCCTACTGCTGATCTGAAATGAGGCAGAACTTAGTAATAGCAGTGACAGAGATCAGCTGTAAACACAGATGATACTGAACTCACTTGCTTGTCACTTTTCTGCTGTGCAGCCCAGTTCCTAACAGGCATGGCTTGGAGGTTGTGGACCCTTCTCCTAAATTATTTTTCTTGTCCCTTAGGGATCTGGCATCTCATACCACTAAACCATTCTTTTATTGCCTTTAAGAAATATGGGAAAATAAACATCTATCAGAATTCTCCATCACAATCTTCAACTACAAGGAGAAAATGAATCCTCTATTCTACTGGCCCCTCCCTTTTCAGGGCAGGAGGGAGGAAGAGGGAGAAGGAAGTGAGGGTGAAGCTGGGAGGGGAGAAAGGCTCTCTCCCAGCTGCTCCTATGATGAGGAAATAATTACTTAATGGCTGTGCAATTTGTAAAGCAGCTGCTGGTGGTTTAGGGACCCAGCTGTTCCAAAAAGAAGAAGAACGGGCCCTTTTCTTTTCTATATTCCATAGTAGGCAAATTAGATATGTCATTTCAAAATAAATGATGAGCTCCCAGTGAGGAATTTTCTTCAGAGTCCCTTGATGAAGAAGGATCTGAAAGGTTAAGTTTCCAAGTTCACATTTTAAAAATAAATCTTAAATGGTATAAAACTGCCACAGAAATTTAAGCATGTAGGACACTTATATCAAACTCTCTACTTGATGCTGCTATAATTGATAGTCATTATTTTTTCCCAGAGGTAAAATAAAATCAAAGCAATAACATTTCAGAGCCATCTCCCTCCACCCTGGTCACTGAGTTTAGGCAAAAAAGTCTCATGTTTTGATGGTATTGGTCAGGCAAGCAGGGTGCCCAGTTATTTCAGGAAAAGGTGGAGATGGGGTGATCATTAGGTGCTTGTTCATTCAATACTTCTAAGCAGGGAACAGACCTAGGGGTTTTTCAGATTTTAAAAAAATGATCTTCAGAGTCATTACAGGAGAAGAACTCCTTATTTTCACTATGCAGATGAAAACAACCGAAGTTCAGATGACTGATTCAGCTGAGCTCAACCAGTGATGATGTCTGGAATCAAGTTGAAAAGTTAGAATACTGGCAAGGAAAGACAGATTTGGTGTCTGGCTGTTTGGATTCTGGAACTGTCACCGTCTGATGTTGGATAAGTGACCTATCTATTCAGAGTCTTTCTACAAAGTCCTATTGCCCTACAGACTATGAGCTCAAATTCACTGCACTGTTATCAATCCTGCCTGACTTCAAAGTCTTTGCTCATTTACTCTTCCTTGTCATACTGAAAGTAACACAGATTTGTAGATAAAAAGTAAACAAATACACCCAGCTATAAGAAATCCATCTTCTACAGCAAAACATTGTGCGCTAGCTGGACTAATGTTACATTTATGTTGTTAAGAAAGAAACATGAATCAAGAGGAATGTAATTCTGACTCCTTTTGGGGGCAATCATCAAACAGTCTTTCCTCTCTACTCTGAATATTAACTTCTGCATTGTCAATGGTGCAAGTGGGACCTGTGCAGTATCTTGTATTCTGAAAAGTTGCAGGAGGCCATCTTTCAATAAATTCTCCCTGGAAGGAAGGAAATAATAACCTAATCTCATCATCTCTAGATTGAACAAGATCTGCCGTGTTACAAATCTACTTAGCTAGGGAGCAGCTCTCATGGTCTGCTTTCCTCCAGCTGTCTAAATATTACTTAGCTCCCAAATCCATCTTCTTCCTACTTCCTCCAACAAGTCTTGTACCAAGGCCTGTAGAACATATTGATCTCTTTCTCCTCTCCAGATGTCCAAAGTTCTTGGCCTCTGTGCCATGTACTTCCTTATTTGTTTTTGCTGATCGTATGTTGTCTCCTGGTTCATTGAAGCCATCATTTTGTTCCTTGAGAATGAAAACCATATTAGGATTCTCTTTTTCCTTGAAAAGGTCATCATGGTAAAGGAACGGTAACAGAAGAAGGAATGCAAGTTCGGTTTCAAATTCTGGAGTTTATGTTTACAAGGCTGGACTGACTTCTGCCTCAAATACCTCATTTTTTACTCAAGTGAGGCAACAAGAAATCATGATTTTTCATTGACAGGGAACAAGACTATGTTCTCATCTTGGCTCTTCCAATTATTCTCTGTATAACATCAATTCTTCATTTATAAAATGAGAACAATAAATTACTCTAGAGTTTTGGGGATCATTGACTAGTATAATGAATACATTAAAACATGAAATGTTGACAAATACTGCCATTTTATTGTCATGATCTTCTTTATCAGTGACCACAGTTGATAGGAACAAGGTAACCAGGTCAATTCTGCAGAAACTACTCTTAAGAGTTTATATGTCTTGTATTTCAACAAGTTCAGAGCTATACATTTTAGTAAGCTTTTAACAATATCTTGTTTGTTACCACCTAGACCAAATTATAAAATGTGAATCTAAAGGTGACAGGATTAGTGTTAGAATGGGGGGGGGGCATAGACACTCAATATTCCTTTTTGAGTAATCTTGAATGGGAATGACTTAGAATAGCCCTGAAAATAGAGAAAGTGGTTTCCCCACTTCAGTAATTTACATTAAGCAGACATTCAGAGAAGACTCCTTACACATCAGGAGTGTATGAAGCAGGACTTCCCCAACTAACAGAGTGTAACAGAGTCCTTGATGCCTTAGCAGAAACGTAAATTCTTTAGGGAGCCCGATTCAGGATGTGTCAGGTAGGTCCCCAGGACTGCATCTTTAACAAGTGCACAATGCTGCTGCTGCTGACTCCCCACCTCCTGGGAATGGGAAACATTGACTTTGCCCTTATAAACGGACTCACCGTTATTTCCATCCTAAAATCAGCATTTTCTGGAAATACCAAGAAAGCAGTCTCCTTGAAAAGAAATTTGTAATGCTTAGGGGGACGAGTTTGAAAGACTAATACATGATAATAAATTATCTATACAATGAAAGAAGGGAGTGTTAAGTATTTGAAAATGAAAATATTTTATTTTATTTTTAAATTATTTTAATTATATGTTTGTAGTATATAATGTTTACATTCCTTGTGAGGAACTGATACATGTACGTAACATATCTTCATGCTTCTTTTTCACCCCATCCATTCATGTCTGCATCTTTTTTTTTGTGTGTATGTTTGCACTCCATGTGTGGAGTTACTACATGTATATACCACATCTAAATTTATTTCTACACCCTCTTTCCTTCCTTCTTGTCTCTTTCCATCTCTTGATCTCCCTCTTCTTTGAGAAATATCTATCTCCCTACTTCCTATTATTTATCACTGATTTTGTTCTTTGTTTATATTTTGGATTTCTCATGAGAAACCATGTGATATTTAATCTTGTGTGTCTGATTTATTTCACTTAACATAATAGTCTCAAGGCATCTATTTTCCTGTAATTGACTCAAGTTTATCTTTATACCAGAGTAGTCCTCCACGGTGTGTAAATACCAGTTTTTCTTTACCCATTCATCTGTTGACGGGCATACAGATCACTTTCAATATTTTGCTGTTATGTATTATGCTCCTGTAAATATGTGTACCCATGTATCTCTGGAACATGAGATTTTTAACTCTTTAGGGAAGACACCTAGAAGGGGAATACCTGGGTCAAATGGAATTTCTAGTTTGAGTTTTTTGAGGAATCTCCATTCCGATTTCCAAAGAGGATGTACTAGTTTACATTCCCACCAGCAGTGTATAACAGAATTCCTTTTACCCTGTAGCCTTGTTATTATCTTTATTAGTTCATTTCTTGGTTATGGCCATTCTCTTGGGGGAAGGGTAGAATCTCACTGTTGTTTTATTTTAAATTTAATTTCATTTAATTAATCAATTAAATTAATTGAATCAATTCATTCAATTAATTTGTGGATTCAATTGATTAAATTACATTTATTAATTCAATTTTCAACATTTCTTCATGTGTATGTTGTCCATTTGTCCTTCTTTTCTGAAGTATCTATTCATTTCTCTTACCTTCTTTTTGATTGAACCTTTTATTTGGGGGGGTTATCATTTTTTGAGACCTTTACATATTCTAGATGTTTCTCTGCTCTGTAGGTGGTCTTTTCATCCTGTTGGTTGTTTCTTCTGCTGTGCAGAAGCTTTTTAATTAAATATGACCCCAGTTGTTGATTCTTAGTACTATTTCCTATGTAACTGGGGTTCTGTTCAGAAAGTCCTTGCCTACACTTACAGTATGATTCTAAGAGTTTCACCTATTTTGTCTTCTAGCAGGTTAAGTGTCTCTCTTTTAACATTTCTTTGATCCATTTGGATTTTAGTTTAGTATATGGTGGTATTCAATCTCGTGCATGTGGATAGCCAATTTTCCAACTCCGTTTATTGAAGAGGCAATCTTTCATCCAGTGTATGTTTTTGGCACCTATGTCAAAGATCAAATACTTGACTATGTTGAGCATTGTTTCTGCATCTTCTTTTCCATTGCTCCTCATGTCTGTTTTCATGTCAGTGTCATGCTGTTTTTATCACAGTAACTTTGTAATACTTTAAGTTCAGGATTGTCAAGCCTCCTGCTTTACATTTTTTACTCAGAATTGCTTCTGCTCTTTTAGGTCTCTTTTGGTTCCATATAAATTCTAGGGTTGTTCTCTCCAGTTCTGTGAAGAATGCCTTTGGAATTTAATTGGGATTCCATTAAATCTGTATACCAGTTTTAAATGTATGGCCATTTTGACTGTATTGGTTCTGCCTATCCAGGAACAGGGGATATCTTTCCAGTTTCTTATGTCCTCTTAAATAGGATGACATTTAGAGATGAGGCCAAATGAATATAGTAAGGATAAAAAGTAGAAAAGGTCAGAGGGGTACTCTCTAGATGGGATTAATGCCCATATTAGAAAGGTTCAGAGAGCTTGTCCCCCCAACCCACCCCATGTGAGGACAGAGTGAGAAGTTGGCTGTCTACAATCAAGGAAAAAGGCTCTCTTACCAGAACAGAAGCCTATGTTGATCTGATCATCGACTTCAACCCCCAGAATTGTGAGAACAGGAATTTCCACAGCTTATATTTTCCAGCCTATAGTAGACTAACACACTTCCAAAGGGCAAGGAGGCATGGTGTTTCCTTCACTGACCTCAGTCAAAGGGGTGGGAGAGGTTTTGAAGGACTTGTCTCCCACTCTGTATGTGCAAGAACCAAAATGAATAGAATGAGAAGTCAGCATGAGAGAGAAGCAGAGGGAAACCACTCCAACGAGAAGCGGCTGTGTCCAGTCAGAAAGGTGCTCTAAGAGGCATTTCTGTTGAATTGCTTAAACATTCCATGGGGAAAAGAATCTTGAACATTCAAAGAATGAGTGATTTCTAGCAATTTCCTATATTCCATAAATACTCAGTTTTTGTACACATTTTACTGTAGTACAAACAAAACATGTGCCACTTTAACCATTATTGAGTTTATCATTCCACGGCACTAAAGGCAATCAGAATGCTCCAAAGACTTATCACCACACTGAAACTTTTTTCCTCAGACATTAATGGAATTCCCATTCCTCAACCCACTACCCTGCACATGGCGACCATCCTTCTACTTTCTGTCTTAATGAATTTGGATAGTCGCTAAGTACTTTATATAAGTGCAATCAATCACACAAAATTTGTTCACTGATAAGATTACTTAACATAGCATAATATATTCAAACTCATGCATGTTGTGATGTATCAGAATGCTTTCTTTTTTAAGGCTTTAGAACATTCCATTATATGTCTAAACCACATTTTGCTCATCCATTGTTCTCCTAGTGGACACATGTTACTTCTACCTTTTGGCTATTGTGAATAATGCTGCAGGGACAGAGATGTACAGATATTTGGGAGTCTTTGCCTTAGCTTTTGTCGGGTGAACAGCCCACAGTGGAATTGCTGTATCACATAATAATATTCTGTTTAAGCTTTTGAGGAAGCGACATACATTTTGAAGAATCACAATATATTGTTCCAGGGAACGCGTCCAGCTTTGCTCCCTCTTGCCAACAACCAATATTGTCTGTTTAGTTTTATTTTATAATTGCCACCCACATGGGTGTGAAGTATCTGATGTGACAATGCTGGTTTTCTTTTTTAGCTTTCTCAAGGTGTGATTTTCAAGGTCAATAGTGTGTATCACTAAAAAGTTATTATCGTGCAACAGATGGCACATCTATTGCTACAGTTAGATATTATTTTTTATGCTTCATTGTAGGTTTGATTGAACTTTCCCAAATGAATAATGATATTGAACATCTTTTTGTGTGCTTATCAGTCATTTGTACATCTTTGGAGAAATGTCTATTCAAGTCCATGGATGCTTTTTAATTTAAATTGTTGAGTTTTTTCATTGTTGAACTGTAAATGTATTTTCTATATACTTGACATGAATCCTTTGTCAGGTATGTGATTTTTCAGCTGCTTTTCCCATTTTCTGCGTTTTTTTCACTCTGTTAAAAGTATACCTTCTTCTGCTTTTTTGTTGTATGTGATTTTAGTATTTCATTTATAATAATTATTGCCAAACATATTATGAAGCTTTTCTCCTGTGTTTCCTTCTAAGGGTTTAATATTTTGGCTCTTTAATCCATTTCAGTTAATTTTTATATATGGCATAAGCTAATCATCCGACTTCATAGACTTTTGCATGTGGATATCCAGTTTTCCCAGCATGTATTGAAACATTGTCTCTTCCCCACTGAGTTTGAATTGTCTAGACACCTTTACTTGGGTTTCTTTCTAGACTCTATTCTATCCTATTGGCTTGTTTTCTTTATACCAGTACTACGCTGTTTTGATTCCTATAGTCTTAAAGGAAGTGTTATAGCATAGTAGCTTTATAGTAAACTTAAAAATCATGAGATGTGATGAACTTTCTTTTTTTTTCCCTCTCTCTCTCATTGAGTTTATTGGTACATTTTAGGTATACAGTATGGTTACATTCATCATTGGGATCGTACCTCTACTTGAACTTTCTTTTTTTTTCCCTCTCTCTCTCATTGAGTTTATTGGTACATTTTAGGTATACAGTATGGTTACATTCATCATTGGGATCTTGTACCTCTACATGACAGGTCTTGGTTCTCATTTTTTCCCCTTGTCCCTACCCTCCCTTCACCCCTTCCTCCCTTCCCTATTTACAAATACTTTATCTCCATTATGATGAACTTTCTTCTAAAGATTATTTTAGCTATTTAGAGTCACTTGATATTCCATATGAATTTTAGAATGTGTAAAAAGAGTCAGTGGGAGTTTTTATGTGCACTGCATAGAATCTGCAAATCACTTCAAGTATTATCGTTAAAAATATTAAGTTTTTCAATTGATGGCCACAATATATCTTCCCATTTATTGTCTCTTCAATTTATTTCATCGATGTTTTATAGTTTTTAGTGTAAAAGTCTTTTGCTTTAATTCTCAATACGTTATTGCTCATGTTCTTGTAAATAGAATTGCATTCTAAAAAACTCTTGTGCATGTTTACTGTTTGCATGTAGAAGTACAACTGATTTGTGCATATTGTTTTAGTATCCTGAAGCTTCACTAAATTCATTTATTACTTCTAAAAGTTATGTTCGTTTCTCTGTGTGAATGTGCAGTCTTGGTTTTCAGGATAGAAAATTATACCTTCTGTTAACAAAAATAGCTTTATTTATTTGTTCTTGCTGATAGTGCTTAATATTTCTTTCTCTAGCCTAAGTGCTCTAGCTGGGACTTTCAGCACTTACATTGGATAGAAATAGTAAAGTGAGCATCTGTGTTTTTCTGATCTTAGGGGAAAAGTGTTCAGTCTTTCCTTATTGAATATCATGTTAGCTGAGGATTTTCAATAGATATATTGTGTGGAAGTAGCTTCCTTCTATCCTAAATCGTTTAGTGACTTAAATATGGAAAGAATTTTTAACTTTGTCAAATGCTTTTTCTGCATCAATGGAGAGTGATCTAAATTGTCATATTTCCACATTATTTTTCTCTCATTTTTTTAGTATGATATATTGCTCTGTTTTTTTTAGGAATGTTGAACTGTGATTGTATTGCAGTGATAAATTTCACATTGTTATGGCGAGTAACCCTTTTAGTATGTTACTCAATTTACTGCTAGTGTTTTGTCAAAAAAGTTCCATCAGTTTTTGGAGGAATAGTGCTCTGTAGTTTTGTCTTTTCAAGCACTCTCTTTTTCTCATTTGGAATCAGTGTAATGTTCACTTCCTAGCATGAGTTGCAAAATGTTTCTCTTTAGTTTTGGAAAGAGTTTGTAAATGATTAGTGTCAATTCTTCTATAAATGTTAGGTAGAATTCAGTAAGGAGGTAATGGTCTGAGATTTGTTTTTGTTTGTTTGTTTTTCCCAACTGGAAAGTTTTTGATTAGTATTTAAGTATGCTTATGATTATAGCTTTATCCAGATTTTATATTTTCTCATGATTTAGTCCTAGAAAGTTGCATATTTCTAATAATTTGTCCATTTCATCTAGGTTATTCAATTTTGTGTCATAAAATTTCACAGCACTTAAAAATAATCCTTTTTATTTCTATAACATTAGTAGCTGATTCCCCTCCTTCCTTTCTCATGAATTGTCTCATTATTTTAGCCACCCAGCCTAATGATTTACAGTTTGTTGATCTTTTGAAGAAAAACAATTTACTTCATTGATTTTTTTTCAATTTTCAATTCTATATCTGTCCTACAATTTTTTCCATATTTTTATTGTGTTAGCAAATATATAACATAAAATTCATCATCCCAACCACTTTTTAATTGTAAAGTGTTTTTAAGTACTTTCATACTATTGCATAACCATTGCCATTACCTATCTCAAGAACTCTTTTCTCCTTTAAAACATGAAACTCTGTATCCATTAAATACTAGCTTCCAATTCCACTCTCCACCCAACCACTTATATTTTGTCTGATATTAGTGTAGTTTTTGTTAACTTTCTTTTCGTTGCTATTTGTGTATCATTTTTTTCTTTCACCTTTGACTTGTGTGAGTCCTGAGATCTAAAATGAGTTTCTTAAAAAATAATGAAAATTTTAAAAGTGAGTTTCTTCGAGAGAGCAGATAGTATGATCTTGCTTTTTAAAAATCTCTTCTGAAAATCCGTGCTTTTCTTCCTTGAAAAGTTTAGCCCATTCACATTTAAATTGTTTATTGATAAGAAAGTGCTCAATTTTGTTATTTTGTTATTTATTTTCTGTATTACTTATAACTGCTTTCCTTTTTGCGTACTGGGGATTGAATTTAGGGTCTTCACACTGACCTACATCCACAGCCCCTTTTTATTTTATTATTGTTTTATCTTGAGACAGTGTCTTGGAAGTTACTAACAGCTTAGCTCAAACTTGAGATCCTTCTGCCTGAGCTTCTCATAGTGCTGGGATTACAGGTGAGTGCCCCCAAGCCTCTTATTTTAAAAAATATTTCCCTTTGGGTTAGTTGACTTTTTTCTTTTGTTGTGAAACATGGATTCTCTTCTCATTTTTTGTGCATTCTCTCTCTATATATATTTGTGTGCATTCCAGATAGATAGCAGATGATAGATAATAGGTAGATAAGTTTAATTATCATTGGGATTGCATGTAATATTGTAAGTTAGAATAATTTATTTTAAATTAAAATGAACTTAATTTCAATTTCCAACAATTATAACTCAGGTCCTTGTGCTTGTGAGGCAGGCGGTTGAACCACTGAGCTAAATCTCTGGCCCATCAATGATATCTTTATTTGTATCTGTTAACACAGATTTAGAAGTATTATTCACAAATTTTTAATCCTTTAGACAATAAAAACTGGATTTACATACCAAAATAATGGTTAGCTTATTTATCCATGTATTTACCTTTATAAGAAAACTTTATATTTTTATATGGCTTTGAATTAGTTTAATATTCTTTTATTTAACTTGACACACTCCCTTTATTATTTCTTGTCAGACAATTCCATTAGTAAAGAACTCTCTCAGCTTTTATTTTCATCGAATGCTTTAATTTCTTTCTCACTCTTGAAGGGCAGTTTTTCTGAATAGATTTCTGATTTAATGGAGTTTTCCTGCCTCTTGGTACTTTAAATCTATGTCACTGCCCCTGGTCAGCAAAGTTTCTGGTGAAAAATCCACTTTATTGTCTCATCAAGAATCCTTTATATATGGTAAATACCTTTCCTCTTGCTGTTTCAAGATTTTCTCTTTGTCTTTTGACGTTTTCTCTAAAATATTTGTTATGGGTCTTTGAGATTACCTAGTTGGTTTATCTGCATCATTGTTGGGTAGATTATGACCAAGAGTTTACATATTTTGCTGTTAGAAGACAATAACTACCCTTTAGCTTATAGAAATTATTAATATCCTCACCTTTATATTCATTTATTAAGAGCTAAAATTTATAAATATTTCTGAGTTCTGAGCTGAGTATGTAGTACCTTTTGAAAACATCAGGCAGGTTGGGTTGGATTTGTTACTTTTCTAAGAATTTAGTTTCTTTCTTGCTTATATTGCTGGAAAATCAACGACCTGTGCCAGACAAGTTGTTTTCTTTATCCTGACAAAAAGCAGATCAGCAAGTTTTCATATTGCACTGTTTTCAATGGCTGAAACATCAACATTTTATAACAAGAAAAAAATTAAAATTCTTCAACATTTGGAAAAGAAGTGCTTGTAAAAGTTTTCACATCCATTCACCATCTGGAAAAGCAAGGTTTTACAGTGAGGTCTGACGATGTCTAGAGTCACCAGGCATTCTGGAAAATGACCTCTTATTTAAGTTATTTCCTATCCAGGATGCCACAGTGTTCACCTTTCTACGACTTTACCTTGCTGAAGACTTATCATGGAAAATTAAGAGAAGTTTATATGGACGGCCAATTCCATAGCCTTTCTACTGGGAATATTTTAACACTAAAATCAATTGTAGGTTCATGAGGAAAACCAACAACTCTTGACTCTTTTTAATGGCCACAAAATTCCATGTTCAAAAATATTTATGGACTACTTCCCTTATGCCAGGCTTTGGGATGGGGATGTATAATTCAGTAGGGAATCTGTGTATTCTCATCCTCTTAGAGTAGAAAACTAGCTAAAACAAAGTCCTCCAATCTCTCCACTCTCTCAGCGCTTGACTGAATGCAGAATGCTTGCTCCCTTTTGTGTGTTGAGTCTTTGCACATGCAGAAGTGAGGTCTTTAGACATATATTGGAATAGTGACTGATTTCCTCCATATGTGAAAAAGATAAAGTTTACTACCTCTGGCTGGCTTGTGTTGAAGGCAAATATTCATGTATGTTCAAAGTGAACCTAAAGTTATTTTTGAATCCAAGCAATCCTGCTGGAAATTGTTCTAATTAGTGCTTTATTTTTCAGTTCTTTATGTTAGAATTTTGACCTCTATATGCATACAGTACTAATGCATGTAAACTTACATAGGGAGTCCCTCCTTGTACTATTCCTGGTTATGTGAATGACTTCGTGGCTAGGTAGCAATCTGATTAAAACTGTATTGGGATTATTGTAGCTCCTTAGTAATTATTTTGAGGTAGAAGTCTTGTGTGTCTTCTTCCCAGAAAGCTAGATAAACTGAAGAATGAAACTCCAGAATCTTCCATAATGAACTTTGTCATGACTGAGCTTTCCATTTTCCAAATACAACATTTCTTCAGAGGTTGTAAAACACAAAGCCCCCACTAACTACTGTTGATTTTCCTGGGGCACATATGTCCACTTCATGGTGCAAGGCTGCCATTGGCTACATAACCATTGAGAATTTCTACCAAATTCATGTCTGAAAGAGCCTTTTCTCCCTCCGGGTGGAGATATCATGGCACTTAGTTCATCAGCAACTATTTAATGACTATCTAGGCCTGAGTAAAAAAGAAATTCAAAGGAATCAAAACAGATTCCAACAGTGTTTTAGATAGAAAAGTCCACCTGTGAAGCAGAGAGCTGGACCATATAAAAATTCAACTTTTAGGGCTACTAGTAGCATGAAAAAAGAAGGAAAGATTCTCTGAGATAGAGTAATGGAAGAGAAAAAAACAACAACAACAGAAAAATGGAAGCCTAGTCTGTCTCCAAATATGTTCAGTATGTGATCTCTGGGCCAGTCACAAGGACATTGTCTGGAAAAGTGAATATTAAAAGTTCTCATTAAAGTTCTTAGAGTCCACCTGGACTTACTGAGTCCAATTTGGGGCAGGGTTCAACTATTCTTTTGAGAATCTTCCAGGTAATTTTGAAGCATGCTTTAATTTGTGACCGCCCCCGTCATCTTGCTAGGGGGTGCTCTTTTCACTTTATCACATTATCCTCTCCTTGTGAAGATAGAGGAGGAGAGAATAAAGTGTCAGGAGTTGGTCTATTTAGGCCGAAGGGTTATCTTGGAACCAAAATTTGTTCAACTACTAATATTTACTGGACAGAGTACTTACACTATCCATTTTTATTTAGGAAGGTCTCAGTTCTCTTTCTGGAACACAATAAATGATTTATAAATTATCCAATAATCATGTCTAGAACCACATACGGCTGTGTGCAATGACACTAATACAATCACAGAATATTAATAAGACAACCTTACAATGGAATAGAGGGAAAAGCAAATTTTGCACATAATATGCACAAATTAGGTTTCTAATACCAAATATTATTTCTTTAAACATTATACAGAAGTAGAAGTGAAAGTATAGATTTACTAGTAAAGATCAAAGAGCAATACACCTCTTGGAGTGGGTGCGGACCAGTGAGAAGAACTCATAGCCCTGAAGGTATCAGAGCCTGTATGTGGTTTTTGATAGGGAGGGAATAGCTCTTTTAACTGACATGACAATTCATACCCATCAGTTACAAGTCTCCTCTTTTCTGTTGGAGGGGGATTTTTGTCCTTTTATGGACCCTTGAGGAATTGTCAAGGTGCTGAAAGCTCATGGATGTGTGTGCCATAACCCCAATGCCAATTGCATTATAATGAATTATAATGCAGTTTGGCTCACTTTTGAATATTTATGATATTCTATAGCTCATGTGTTTCCAGGCATGGCTTAGTCATTAAAGGTGACTACCCTTTGTGGTTTTCAAAGAGCTTATCCCAGACATGGCAGAACTGATGTCATATATGTCTTTTCCTGGGGACCCCTGAAGCATTACTGAAAACCTCTGTGGCAGGCTCCAGTCTCCTGCCTAGTCTATAACCCTAAAAGACAGAAAGTGGGGTGCCAGGATGACCAATGCTGGTGCAACTGACAAAGGTGCTGGCCAGTCCAAGCCACTGATTTTTATTGGTAATCAATTGGGGTAAAGGCGAACTATGTGCAAAGGCAGCACTACGTGCAAGGATGCACAGCCATGCAGTTTTTGTGGAAATTAATGTATGCAAGGCTCATAAAAGATAAGACAAAGCATTCTTGAATTAGGAAAAAAATGGACAAAATATATGGTTGTAATTAGAACATTGTCTTTCTAGTAAGAATGTTTCAGTTGTGGGAATGGAATTTGGGTGTGAGTTACTCTGACCTTGGCACGTAGGCTTTGGTTGGACTCCCTTCTATAAACAGCCAATTGTGGGGTTAACTCTTCACAGCCTGCACTGCTCACAGCCTACTTTGGTCATAATCATTTCTGCAGTCTCCCGCACTCTTTACCAAGGTGTGGTCCAGCTATTAGAACTGGATGCTCTCTGCGGTTTTAGGGAGCTGCCTTCCTCTTTTTCCCTCAGCTTTTCAGATCCATTCATCTCCAGGGGGCTCTCTGTCTATCTCCTGCCTCAATACCATGGCAGAATGTCTAACAAGGACAATTCAGTGATTGGCACTTTTAATTGTCAGATAAATCACCACCCAGATGAAACTGGGAATCTCTCCTACAAAGTCTACATATTCCTTCATATGGTTCAGGTTGTCCACTACCAAGTATTCTCGCAAGCACCCTAGAATGGAAATGTGCAGTGTCTCCTTTCTTCAAATCAGAGGTCCCCACACTTGGCACCAGAGACTGGTTTCATGGAAGATGATTTTTCATGGAACCAGGGGATGGGAGGAGGTAGGTGCAGGATTTAAATTTTTTAAAGTTTCTTTTATTTGCGATACATAATAGTTATATTGTCCAGTGCTAACAGCACCGCTAGAGCTAGCATTGTCAGCTCTACCTCAGGTCATCAGCCATTAGATTCTCATAAGGAGCAGGCATCCTAGAATCTTTGAATACATAGTTCACAGTAAGCCCCTATCAGAATCTAATGCAGCCACTGATCTGAAGGGGGCCAGAAATCAGGAGCTATTGTGAATTATGGGGAGAGCTGTAAACACATACACACAGATGGAGCTTCATGCTTCACTCACTGGTTTTTAAGAAGCCATGGACTGGTAGTGGTTCATGGCATGAATATTGAGGGACCCTGCTTTAAATTATTCAGTAGAACTTCAGCTTTGCTCAGCCATTCTGCATATTCCTAGAAGTTATCCTGACTCGTATTCTGATAAGAACACCAGTTATATGTCTTATTTCTGATGATATCATCTTGTGAAAGGGTTCCATAAAATAGTGGCTTAATTATTTCTGATTCAAGTAGTCCCTCAAAGACACTGTGTGAGTAGAGACTGACGATGGCACGTGTCTGTCCCCAACATCAGACATGTATGCCTTTGCTTTGTGGTCTGCTTGAGTCTTGATCTATCAAGTTATTCTTTTTTGCTTGCTTGTTTGGTTTTTTTTTGGTACCGGAGATTGAACTCGGGTCCCTGCGCTTGCAAGGCAGGCCACCGAACCACTGAGCCAAATCCCCGGCTATCAGATTTCTCTTATAAATTTCAAACTCTGTGCCTGGGAAAGGAAACACAATTTGGTCTCTCTTGTTCCTATTTTCCCAACTTCCTTTTAAGCAACCACGACGTGTCTGTCGGAACTGCTGATTTGGAGCTATTATGCATGAGAAACCAAGGCAGAAAATGCAAATTAAGCACATCAAAACTGCTACCAACTGCTGTTTCTTACATGTGAAAACTTTCCTTAAGTTTATTTGCATTTATGTGTAATTTTTTCACTATTACATTTTGAGTTCATGTAGAGAGAGTGACTTCAAAAGAATAGGCAGTGTTTCACAGGAATGGATCCTGTGGAACGGATGCTGCAGTAAGGTAGAGCTAGATTTGAAAGCCAGTCCTAGCATTTATTTCCTTATGGATTTCAGAGAAGTTTCTCATCTCATCTTTCTCATGCATATATAGGAGATAAGAATTCCTACTTTAAAGAACTAATGTGAAATTCATTAATGCTTCTTCCATTCTACAAATAGTTTTTAGCACGTTCAGGAGCTGGGCCAAAGGAAGAGGATGTATATGTGAGCAAGGAAAACACATCTCCTGGGGGTCCTACCAGGGGGCTTCTGTGAGCTATTGCAATTATTCTAAATGCCATGAAAGAAAAAAAATGAAACACGCTAAAGAAATCTGCTGTGTGATATCTATAACGGAAGAAAATTGTCACAACACACAAAATTTGGGGGAAAAGGTCCAATGGCCAAGGTAGGTGAATAGCTCATTGACAGCTCTTTGACCCATCAGAAATTTCAACTGACCACTGAAAAAACTAAGGCATATCGTTATAAAGACAAGCTTTTGAGAAAGGAAAATGTTAGAACCTAGACCTTGAGTTAAAATCTCAAAAGCTCAGTGAAGCCCAGAAAAAAATGCAGGGGTCATATTTGGCTTAAATGCCCAGTGTAGTTTACTTGGCATATTCTCCAGAAATGATAAGTGTATTTGCCATTCTAAAACCATGCGTTACTTGACTTCTTGAAAATAAACAGTGTTTTGGTTAGCAAGCAGTTTGGAACTGATTTTAAAAAATATTTTCAACAAGACTTCTAGCAGAGCCTTCCCACTGAAATACAGTCAATCCACAAATGGAGATCTGTGGCCTGAAATCAGATTGTCCTCAGGCAAACAGTAGCTTTCTTTTGTTAGTATTGTGCATTTAGTATTGGCCAACACTCCACTACTCTCAAGGGACACTGAAGCCCAACTGTCTTTATGAGCATAAGGACAGGGGAAATGCTAGGCACCTCAGGCAAGAGCTTTTTGGCTGCATTTAGACTTTTAAATGTCTCCTTTTGAAGAAGTGGTGTGCTCTTCTGGAAGGATTTAAAACCATGTTATATAAGTTGCAATTAGTGACTTCCCACAAATTGAGTATCACTCTAGCACGTGAGAGCTCTCTAAAGTGTCTTGTTGCCTGGCTCACTGGGTTGATGTTCCTTGTTCTCTAGAGGGCAGTTGCGTTTCTCTTCCCTTTTATACTCAACCACGTAGGTGGACATCATCACAAGTGTGTATTCCAGGAGCTTCTATTTAGGTGTTTATAAGGCCTCCAGCTAGAAACATAAAAGCAACATCATACATTGCCTTCAAAATTCATTTTATTTTCTTACCAGGAATGTTTTTCCATTTTGTTTTCAGTGCATAGGTTTCTCCTAACCTACACTGGCCTGTCCTGCCATTCTCAATCTTGTAAGTAAAGATGCACTGTAATGAAGAAGACATATTTATAGTAGTTAAATATGACACAGAGGTGATTCCTGAAAGGCAGCAAAAACTTTTTATTGTCCTTATGCAATGAATCCACATCCCTGCGCCAGGAAAATAATAAACTTGTTAAAGCCTTTTGCTTTTGTTGAGGAGGTTTTGGGGAGATTTCAGAAGAAAGGTAATGTTTACCAAAGGCAAAGTGTGGTTTGATCACTTCAGGAAGAATGGCTGGTTGGCACCTCCATGTCAGGTGGAAGCAGAGAACTGACAGGCAGACCTCAAGTGGAGACTACTTGCACACAACTGTCAACTGGGAATCAATTCCTGCACCATGCAGGGTTTCGCTGTGTGGTTAACAACAGTGACAATTTATTTTAAAAAATCAAATAAAAAACCTGAACTTATATAGTTTTGGAAGCCTTAGATTCTGCTTCTCTCTGTCATTTCTCAGCTCTGTGACACAGACAAATCACTGGGGGATTCTAGGTCTCTATTTTCTGCTCTGTGGAACAATAGAATTAGATAAATTTTGAATTCCCACCAGTTTGTAAGTTTACAGGTTATCTGGATTCAAATCCCGGGTCATTCTTTTTCTTTGGGTAACACCCATTAGCCTCCAGACCTTAGTCTCTTATATCCTAGAGGAACAAACATAATGTGTGCCTTAAAACTATTTCTTAGAGATTGACTTATATGTAAAAGTCTCTAGGAAAGAAACACAAATAGTGAATTGTAGCCTTGACCTAACTGGTGGGCCTTCAATGCCTGTCTCAAGTCTCTCCTGTTCCAGCCTCTACCCATGGGGAGCAAGCCCATCCCTGTGAGCTTTCCCCACCCAGGCATACTTGCGGGGTACCTAGACCAGCTACTTTGTTCTCCCTGACCCAGGGGCGAATGAGGATGAATGATAAACACCGTCAGTTTAGCGTGCAGGGCAGCCAGGGGCTCTTGACTCATCTAGCTCATCTCACCTTTTCACCTTTTCACCTAATCGATTCACCCAACCAAGATTCATCTGATTTCCAGTATCCATTAGCTCATGCTCAGGTAAACACTTAATATCAGCAGTCTCAACTTTTCCTTAGAAACTGCAATACGCCATCACCTGCGAGCCTAACCTTCTCCTTTGTGCTCACAGAGAAGGCCGGTTAGGCATCAGTTCTCTTCTCGTCTCCCACCATAAATCTCCCGGCATGTGTGCAAGAGCCTTGCTAATAGTAATTAGAAAAAAAAAAAATTTAAGCAAAAGAGTGGAGATTTTTCCAGTCAAAAGTTTCTGTGCTTTTAATTATTCTGCTTAGAAATGGTGCCTGGGTGCTAGGAAATCTCTTAGATATGAAATTGATTTCTTAGCACTGCTAACATTTGAACAAATTAGCAGAGGTGAGAGGGAGCTGAGAAAGGAATAGAAAAAAGCCTTCAAATTGACCTTGCTGCCCATAGAAGGAGCAGCGTAGCCATTGCAAAAGCAAGTTTGGAAGGAAATGGAAGATGATAGATGGGGATTGACTTCAAAATCTAAAAGGTACAAAATCTGTGGACATTTTTCATTGTTTGAGGAAGAAAGGAATCTTCCTTTTATGGTGTGGAGTGTGTGCAAGTAAGAGGCTGGCCAACCAGGGGCCTCTGTTCTTGGCCGCGCATACACTGTGCACGCGACCACTCTCGCCAATGGCCTTGGGTGGGATGTTCCACGGCTCAGCTGGGTTTAGTGGTGTAAGTCATTGAGGTCTTTGCTCTGTTCCCTTCTTTGCATGATCTCTTGATGCAGACATGCCATGGTCTTAGGAGAAGGTAAAACCACAGGTGCTTACCACATCTTGAATCATCAATAAAACCCATGCTGTATACTGATATGTCCTCATGAATGGGCATAAAATATTATCCTGAATAAACAAGACTTACATGAAACAGTTTTAAGATAGCATGGCTACACTCACGTGAAGTTCTACAATAGGCAGAAGTAATGGGAAACATTAGAAAACACCGCCTCTGGAGGTTTGGGGTTGGGTTTGATTGGAAAAAAGTCTAAAAACACTTTCAGAAGTGATCCTAATACTCTATATCTTGATGAGGGTTCGGGTTCATCAGTGTACACAGTTTTGAAAGTCAGCAAATGTGAAATTAAGATTTATATAATGTCTTGGGTAGGAATTTCAAGAAAAGAAAGTCTGTAAGCAAATATGAAACTTTAGCTAGGGATATGTGTGCTGATTAATGGAAAATAAGAAGAATCACAAATAGTTTATAGGTAAACTACGGAAGCAGACAAAGTCTAACAGCAAATAGTCTGTGTTTTCAGAGTAAAAATGTGAGTGAGTAGGATTTGAAGTCAGGTCTGCCTCTCTCTTAATCCTTCTTTCATTTCTCTATGGGAATTAATGCGCAGACAATTCCAAAGATTTGCTGTGAACTATAGGAAGGAGGATTTTGAGGGAAAAAGAACTGTGAAGTGGTAGAATTCCAAAGTTAAGGCAGGTAAAAATCATACAGAGTTTCAACAATGTACTACTCAGTATTTGGATCTAATGTGGGGTTTTCAGAGGGTTGTGACATCCACAGATAACTAATTAACCTGTGCAGCAAATCCATTTAATTTGCTGCCATGACACAGCCAATCAGAACTGGCTTACTGTTTGCTCATTTGGAAAATGATGCGGATTCCCATTTATACTTAATTACAGTGCAAAGGTTGCCAATTATCTTCTCTATAGAAGCATCAGATGCTTCAATATCATTGTGAACATGTGCCTATAATTATGTACATAATTTGTCTTGCAGAAATTGTAACCCAGCCACTACCTGGATCTTATGCCTGTAATTAGAATTTAAAAAATCAAATGGGAAAAGTGAGTTGGTTGGATTTGAGACCGTTACACTATGAGGACATGTACGGAGCTGTTAGCAGAACTCAGAGGCAACCAATGTCTCTTTGATTGCTGCCCTCTATAAAAAATAATTAGCAAGTGTGAGGAAAAGGTGAAAATTAGGTAGGGTGAAAGCACAGAACAATCTCTTTTCCAGGACTTGACTGAAATCGTTAAAAATCCCTTTGGCACCTCAAATTCAACATTTCTGAAACCAAACTCATTATCCACGTCCTGCCTGACTTTACCTGTGCCTTCTTCATTTGTGCTTTCCATATTTGATAGTGAAAGGCATTCTAGAGTCTTCTGCAACCGTTATTAATTGAACTCTTTCCTATCAATCAAAGCTTTAATTTTAATGTGTAAGTGTTTCTGAGCCTGTCACTGCTGTCAATGCTGTGACAATTCTGCCTCCATCATCACTGCATGGCTAGCTTTTCAAGTATATATCAGTAGTTCTGCCTTCGTCCAGATTCTCCTCTCTCTTGCTCAATTTCTGCATTTCTCACGGTAAGATCATCTCTAATTCAGAAGGTAATTTTTTTACTCCAACATTCGGAAGAGATGGGGATGTCTATCTCTCCCTCAGCAGTGGTTGGCAAGACACACCAAACATTTTATTGTTTGCATTCTGGGCCAGCGTCATGTTCTCCTGTCCCATGCTGCAACCGAGAGGAGCTCTATTTAATACGTTACTGAACATGTCGTATGATATGCCCATTATTTCGATTATCACTTGCAAGACAATTGACTACTCTGAAATTCAGTTGCTATCGGCAACCATTCTCATTTTGATCAGATTTTGTGGGTCAAAAGTGTAGGAACTGTGAGAATGAGTGGTCATTTCTGATCAACATTGCATCAGCTGGAGCCCAAAAATTTACTTCCAAATTGACTGGTCCTCAAAGCACTTTTATTCCCCCTGTTGTCTTAGTTACTTTTCTTCCCAAATAACCAACAAATACTCAACATCCACAGCTTGAAGAGAAGCTTATTTGGCTGACACTTTTAGCCCAAAGTCAGTTGGCCTCAGGGCAGGAAGGGCATGGCAGAAAGATCTGACAAAGAAAGCTGCTCACACCATGTGTGTGGGGGGGAGAGCAGAGTGAAGGGAGGATCTGGGGAGGAACAAATGGCCTTCCAGGTCATGTTCCCAGTGGCCTGTCCCTGCCACTAGACCTCAGCTCTCAGCAGAAGTCAACTACAAGTGCCTGCAAGATTCAGTCCTCCAAATACTCCTGTGAGGACTTTAGGGGAATGTTACGGAGACCGTAACATCCATCTTCAGGATTTCTCCACTGGTGAGTTTACTGCAGCGTGGATATTTGGAAGCTGTATCCAAACAGGCAGGAGAAACTGCCCAGTTAGGTAAGAGCTAAAACAGAAAAAAGTATGGCAACATTTCTGCCATAGCTATTAGCAACTGTAGTTCAACAGGCCCTCAGATTTAAAATCATGGCAAAATAGACTCCCCGACTTGGTGGGAAACATTAAAGTCACACTCAAGAACAGGACATAGGATGGGAGATATTGAGCTCACATTTGAAACATAAAATTGTTGACACTGAGTCTTTCCCCTTGAAGTGTCTATTACTCTTTCCTCTCCACTCAATTTATGCTTGGCTTTTAAGGCAAACTTTAGGAACAGTTGTTTAACTTTGGATTCTGTAAGAAAACACAAAAATCTTCTCACAATACTTTTATAGGACTTGGTTCCGTCCTTTCCTATTCAGCATGGAGCATCCGTGTCTATTTACCGACAGATTTACCTCTTCCGTCAGAATTCTTAGTGTATTTCAGAGTCCAGTACCCAGATGTGAAATACAAGATTTCTGATCAGACGACTAACTGAAGGGATGAGCAAATGGTTCTACACAAATTTCCATACTAGCCACGCCTAGCACACTTCCTGGAACAAGTTAAGCATCTTGTGATTATTAGTTTCCAGGGTGGTCCCCAATAATTTCAATTTCTTGCTATTCATACTCTCGCGCCTTTCCTTCCAGTGGTACTACTGTTAGTCTGTGTGACCGGAAGAATACGGCAGCAAGGAAGGTGTTATACTTCTGAGAACAGTTTATAAGAGACACTGTAATATTTTCCTCTCAGATTCACTCTGGTGGAAGCCAGCTGCCATACTGCGAGCAGTCCTCTGGGAGAGGCCCAGAGGGTGAGAAACAGAGGCCTCCTGTGAACAGCCACGTAAGTGACCTTGCAGTCAGATCCCCCATCCCTGCCAGAACTTCAGGAGCCTACACCCCAGGCAAAAGCATGAATGACCCCATAGAGGTCCAGATCCAGAGCCACTCAGCTGAGGTGCTCCCAGATTTCTGATCTTCATAGACCATATAATATTTTCTGTTTTAATAGGCTAAGTTTGGAGGTAAACTCTATACCACAAGAAATAACAAATTTATATTTTAAAAATCCTTATGAGTGCCATTCAGAGTAGCAGGAATGAGGCAGTTTTCCTCCTCTTGGATTTTTAGCCCAAGTATTTTGTTGTTATTAGGACAGGCACCTGGGTGGTAATTCCTATTGAAGCCAAACCACCTGGGTCTTTTCTTCATCACAAAGACCTTCTCAGACACTACCAAGAGAGAGGAATGATCTCATTTCTTGGAGTGTATGTGCTAATTAGCTGCATGATGAAGTATAGTATGTCAAGCAATAAAATATTTGTACTTAATCTTCAATACATTTTCTTACTGAAAGAATATAATGACAAAGAATTAAACATGAAACCACTAGATAGCACTGGACCTTAAAAAATTGCCTTGCTTTACTAGCTTCATATTTAAATTCCCAATTGCTAAACTGATAAAAATCTGATTATTTTGGTAAGAGCTTTCATTTTTGTCTCCATAAAAGTGAAACATGAAAGAAAAAAATAAATATGGAACTATCTAGAAAATATTTTGCTTTTTTACTAGGTATGTTTCTCAGAAATTCAGAAGGGGATTCTGAAACTGCAAAATCAGTCACCACAAAACATTTTTGATATTCAATCTATTTTAATATTTGCATCTAGAATTATTGAGAAATACCCTAAACAAGCATCATGCGCTCAGATTTAGTAATTCTATAGTCCATGCTAATCTGGTCAGCCATATTCAGGTACTTGCCAGACACAGGATGCCATCTGCTAAGTGATTGATAGTTAGACTCTCAGGGGGCAAAAAGCATCTGGTGATTCCAACGTGAGCATGGCTGCTCAATGAGCGCTTTCTCTTCTAACCTGGAAATCATTCTAAAGACACCAAAAATGAAAAAAAGAAAGAAAGCAAACAAACAAAGACCTTGCATACTGTGTTCCATGGTCCTAGGAGATTAATACAATTCTTACACCTCAGAACAGTTCTAAAGGTTGTGTAAGCATTTGGGTTTGAGTAGAACAGAACTGTGGAGTCCAGAGTGAAGTAGGGAGAAATTTCTTTGGGTACAGATCTTGGCATTGGCTGATCCGAGAAGGTAGCAACTTAACATATATACTTCCTAGAAGGAGGACAAAAATGTGAGGTACAAAACCCCAATCTCTTATTTGCATTATTACATGTAGGAACTGGATGAACTGGGCTGATGCAACAGGCTTCATGGACCAAACTTAACTCAACGAAGCAGGACAAGCAGGGTGACATAGAGAAATACATTAGCCATATTTGCTGGAGAGTTACAGCTTAAAAAAGGAAAGACTTTATGTTATAGAACTAAGAACATTCTTTCCAGGCTCCTTCTTACAAGAAACACTTAAAAATACCTTGCTTTCCAAATACAATTTGTTCAATGAAAAGTAATCAAAATGAGATAACACAGCATTGATTCCAATATTTAAAAGGAAAGAAAAAGAAGGTAAAGATAAATATTCACCAATAGAAAACACACACATGCACGCATTATGGAGTAAAATAGATATAAATTGTGATCAAATATGTTTGGCACAAATTCAAAAATCCTACAGCATAATCATTTCCATAAGGAAGACCATGAATCTAAAAATGCAAAAATTCAGAGGGGAGATAGTAAGTTTAGCAGAAGGACATGGTGAGGGACTGAGGAATTTATGAAAGAAAGAAATGGAAAATAAAACCATTATAAAATTGAGACAAGGCTGAAAAGCATGGAATAAACATAGAAAAAGTCACAGTAAAGACATAAAAGCAATGACAACTCAAACATGGAAAGAAAGTTTAGAAAGAAAGCAAACAACTGGACAGTACAAAGGCTAACATTCATGTCATTTAAATTGTTGAAGAAGAAAGCCAAACTATGAATAAAGCAAATATTTAAATTTATAATTAAAATGTTTCATACAGTATAAAATCCATGGAATTCCACATGAGAAGGGCCCACAAGAAACCAGAGAATAGGTAACACCAGGGGAATAGTTGCTGCGATACATTCCACTGACGTTGGTGGTTTTCTCAACAGAATAGGTTTATCTGGCAAACAAGGAAAAAGATTATTCACTTACAAATGGGAATAAAAGCCAAGCTCACTTCAGGTTTACCCTAAGCAGCATTCATTGCCAGAAAACAGTGGAGCGACACCTACGAGATCCTTGAGGAAAGAAAATGTAAGGCAGAGATTTCATATCCAGCTAAGGCTGAGCATGCATGCAATTCTGAACCTAGAAAAATCTTTACCGGGTACCTTCTTGATGAAAACAATGCAAAATGAACTGAAACAAACCAATGTAATTGGGAAATGAGAGCAAAGAGCTGGAGGTGGCTGATACACTGAGTATAAATTAGTGGAAAAGTAACACTTCAAGGGAGGAGCGCATCAGAGTGAGAGAATACAAGTGCACACGGTGCCTGATCGTGTAACCCAACAGACAGAAACTGAGAAAAGACGGAAGATCAGAAGTAGCTCCAATTTGCTGATGGCATCAACATTCATCCCAGGGATAGAAATCATTATTTAAAACTGACAGAGGATGTAAGAAAAAAACAAGTGTGTTTAGACATAATGAGTAAACACAAAGAAAATATTATTGCCTAGAGTTTGGAGATGGAGAAGAGAAAATATTTACTGTTGTTCGTAGTAAGCAATTCATAATTACTGTCCAAAGAAACAAAAATATTACTAAGATTATTGAGTTACTCTGCATTCTGTAATTGTTAGAGATAAATTAAGCAAAAATATGTATTATCTAAATATCCTAATTTAAAAAGTACACTTGATGAGTATTTTTTGGACTTAGTATAGTAAGAGAAAATACCTTGCTGACAGATCATACATAAAAATTTAGCTAATATATTATGTCAGCCAGTAAATATCTACAAATTCTAAATGTCATAGCAATTCCATAAATTGTAGTATTAAGCAAAATCAGGACATAAATGCTCCAGGAACTTGGATATTTATATTGTTCCTTAATAAATTCTTGTTACTAATAAAATAGATACCACATAATCTCAGTTTATCCAGAAAACTGTAAAAATCAAAGAGCATGTGGGATACAACTCAAGCAGAGAAAATCTGTATGATTTGCTATCTCATCAGTAAATAGTCAGAATTAACATTTTATGGAAGAAATTAGAAAAATACAACTATGTGAAGTTAGGCAGAGCAGCTGATGTCAAAAAGATAAATTGAGAATTAAAATTAGAAATTAGCCTTAATAAGAAGTGAAACTGGTAATCTCCAAGCTGATCTTACTAGGTCATACACTAACCACTCAGGATAGAAAAGGGATAAAAAGTAAAAATAGGGTAAAGGAAATAACAGAAGTATGAGAAACTAAAGGAATAAAAATTATGCTACTCAATGTCATGCCAACAGGTTGAGGGAATGGAATCTTTTAAAAAATGAAAGCACTAAAATTTACTTCAGAACTATAAACATAAAGTTCTGTTTGCATAGAAGAAACAAATAAAGGTTGTCAAAGAACTCGTCTGGGGTAAAAATATCACTAGGGTAAGTATACTAGCTTTTACAGAGTAGAAAATTCCAATATTGTTTAAACTATTCTATAGCACAGATGAAGAGAAAAAATTGTCCAAATAATTTTCCTGAAAAGACCATTTCATTTTTACCAAACCCTGATAAAAGGAAACTTCACAAAGGATATTTCGGATTCAATCTTTCTTTGGATGATTATAAAATAGTTTATGGAATATTTTATTAACTTTATCATATTTAATTAACATTAATATTAACATTCCAGTGGTACATTAAAAACAATACTTAATGACAAAGTCAAAATTATTTCAGAAATTCAAGGAGAATATAATCTGCAAAATCCTTTGACATCTTGTTATCAGCTAATTTACTCTGTAATGACAATGAGCCGGGCATTGTTCTAAGTGCTTTACCTCTATGAAGTTATTTTAGCCTCAGAAATTTTCATTTCTTCATTTTATAGATGTGGAAAGGAAGGCATGGAGAGGTTAAGTCGGGTGGCCAAATTGACATACTACTAATTACTGGAGTTGAAATTTAAGCCCAAGCAATCTAGATTGAAATACCATAATCTTGTTAAATTTTTACTTCTCTAGTACCTGAATAAGCCAAAGATATATACTTTTTCCAGTTTCCTAACACTTACATGCAGCACACTGGACTGACATGAGTCATCACGTCAGTGTACAAGGCCGGCTGGCTGTTGTGCGCGATGTATCTCAGGGAACAGTGTGGTGGTGTAATCCACGCGAAGCCCACAGTGCTTGCATGGCCATAACATGTTGGCTCCATCATAGCTGTCATGAAAGGGTGGAGCAGGCGGCTGGTTCCTGCTGTGGACACACCACTTCTGTGCACCCGAAGGGGTGGAATGGACACAGGAAAAGTAATCTTGGAGTCCTTGAGGACCAGCCAAAAGATGCCCTTCACTTTGTGCCAAAGTCCTGATTTTCCTGTGTTCAGTCTGATTCTCTTCTCAATCCTCACAAAAATTCAGTCACTGTGTTTGGGAAAATAAAGAAGTATTTTGCTGTGTATTTGACAACCCCCCAGTAAATGTGTTTTATGGGTTCAGAGGTGTGTGTATTCTTTTTGGCTGGAAACATCTGCCCGATCCAAAAAAGTCAGAGGCTTAGACGTTTTAGGGAGAAAACTGAATGATAATCAACAAACAAAGCAAATGCCAGTGCAGCAAACGCTAGGACTCTGGGCACCCAAGCCTTTCTCAAGAGAAAGCAGCAGCTCTGAAAGCCTGATTCCAAATCTTCTCGTTTCTCTATGGGTGAGGTTAGCAAGGAAGAGCGATGGTTCAAGATTCCCAATGGAGAGGCTGTGAATCCTTTGCTGTCATCGGGCTCTTGATGTTAATACCAGGAGGTGTCAAGTGCACCCTGCCATTTGTACTCATGTCAGCATTATCATGTCACTCGGTGCTAACAGATTAGGATTCCCACAGCCTTCCTCTTTGGCAGTATTCCTAAGAGGTAGGGAAGGACAGACAAGCATCTTTACATGCATGAAAAGAAGCTAATTTATGTTCTGCCTCCTGTCTCCAAGTGAAGAGTAAGCTCTCTGGAGTGTGCCTGTGATCTCCACGGTGCTGCGTGATTCCTTAGTAAATAGCAATTAGTGGTGATGATGGATGCTAACGCTTTCTGAAAATAAGCTCACAAGGCCAGCCCCACCTGCAGGAAGATGGAAATTCCCTTTCGGTAACAGAGAATGATTAGCAGCTTTGACATGTATAGGTTCCAAGGTAGCACTCATCCAGCAAACTAAAGAACAAAGTACCAAAGGTTCACCCCAGATACCCTAAGTACAGATAGGAAAGAGGGATAGATATTTTCAATTTTGTTTAATAATGAAAGTTAAAAACAACAGGAATTTCTCTAGGGGCTGGTGGTGTAGCTCCGTGGTACAGCAGATACAAAGCAAGAGCAAAACCCTGGGCTCAACCTCTCGCAGCAGGAAAAAAAGAAAGGAAGAAAATGAATTCCTTTAGTTTTTAAGTATCAGTGCGCTAACTAGAAACCATTCTTCTTCTTGAATCAGTTGGAGGGGTCAGTGTAGGAAGGTGGTCAGGCATGGGGCATTCGGACTCAGACTGACACGGTTTTGCCACTTACAAGCTGTGAGGGCTTTGTTTGTTGACCCCCGATCTACAGTCAGGATCAAATGAGGTGACAGGGAAGCTGAGCAGTGCCTGGCATTAGTTAGTGCTTCTTATTTTTGTCATTATCACCAGCTATGTGGAGGCAGGCAAAATGTAACTGAAAGATTGCCAGATTATTCTCATCTTTGTGGCTCAATTGCAGGCTATTTCTCCTTAAAAATGCCTTCAGTGTCAATCTCCAGAACCCAAGTGAGGTCAGCATAAGGGACAAAGGAGCTAAAACAGCATTCAGAATCAGGAGAGAGTCACCAAGGAGGGCTTTGGGTTATTGTAGGGGTCAGTGGCGATGGTGGCGAAAGGATATATTCGTGGCATATAATTTGAGGTTGTTTAGAAATGTGACCACTTATAATTTTAAACTCCGCGGGAAGTCAAGTGAGCCAGCAGATATTTGTATTAGATTCTCCCAAATCAAATCCGACATGAGGCACATGGGTTCACAGGCACAATGTCCCTCCTACAGGAAGGAGAAAACAGACGTGGAACAGAGCCAATTCCACTGCCTTTTGTACAGGAAATAAAGTTTCTTTTCAAGCAGGCTCATTGATGAGCTGAGGGGAACAAATCCAAACGAAGCATAACCTAACCTCTCTGTTTTGGGTAGAGTGCCAGCTAAGGTTCAACACAAAGAATTTTACTGCACCCGAGTTCCATGTGTGGCTCAACTCCATCTTTCCCAGGGCCTTATGAGCAGGGCGGCTGCTCTGTGCCGAAAGCCCTCCAGCACGGTCCCGGGTGGCCTCATCCCACAGCTTCCTTTTGTCTTGGGCTTTCATCACTTTCTTCAGTGGGAGAAGAGATAATGCCTGTTTTCAGGTCTATGGGTGAAATACTGGACTTGGCAGAGCAGCCTCCCTGGGGAACCTGATAATTAAGCCAGTTGCCTAATTAGTATGATGACGCTGATGTCTACATCCAAGGCCAAGCGCTATAATTACACTGTGAACTTCAGATGTGGCCCCCAAGGGCTTGAGATCAGCTTTCTAGGTATTTGCTCACTGTGGGCATGAAAGGGGGTTTGAGTGCTAGCTCCAAAAGCATTTGTTTTATATTCCTGGAATAATTAAAATTTATTGTCATCACAGAACTAGGAATATGTTTCAAAAAGATACTTCAAAGCACAGCAAACATTCAAATCCTAAGATCCTCCCTCTTAACTTCTAGGACAAAAGCAAGGCTTGGGCTCTTTCTTCCAAAGGTCTATGAAAGACTTCATTCCTTCCTTCTCTCCCTCCCCATCTTCCTTCCTTCCTTCCTTCCTTCCTTCCTTCCTTCCTTCCTTTCTTTCTTTCTTTCTTTCTTTCTTTCTTTCTTTCTTTCTTTCTTTCTTTCTTTCTTTCTTTCTTATCTGTATGGATACTGGAGAGAGGGTAATGATAACAGCTTATCAAAGTGATTACAAAGTACTTCCTCTTCAAGTAATGTCCAATAACAAAAATAGGATCTCATTTCCTTAGAAATGTTTGACCAAAATAAAATTGTTTTCATTGAAGTTATTTAGACCACAAAATCAAAGAATGGGCAATCCCAATGTATGTCCCATGTATGACACTTTAAAGAAGCTACTTGGAATTTTGCTCTTTCCCTTTTCAATTCTTCTATCCCTGTATCATTCTACCTATTGAGCAGTACTCAGTACATGGTATCGAGTAATTAACAATACTCATAGCAAGTTAAAATAACATCTTTCATCTGAAAAATTCAAAGAACTAAACAGAAAGGTATTGCAAATTAAAGAAGAGACTGAGGCATGAGAAATAACAATGTCATTTCCCTGTGAAGCAGCCCGAAGAGTGAGAGAAGGAATTCTGAATTCCAATCTCTTAAACTATGCAGGACACACTGCTTGTCCATTGTCTGAATGTCTAGCTAAATTTATCATAAATTTATAAAGATCAAAAGGGGAATGAAGGGTAGATACAAAATAATTTCTTTGTAAACCTTTCTTAGATTACACCCAATGCTGAATGTTTAATGAAGAAGTTGAGTCACAGCTTTTAATGCACAAAACAGTATTATAACTCACAATCAAATATGTATTCATCAGCCCTATATATTCATCGGAATGTAAGAGCTGCGGATGCCAAAGTCAGGATGATAGTCAGTACAATGGATCCGCCATGATCCGAGTGGTTGCCTCTTGGTGGCTGTATTACATCTGGTGACATGGACGGCCTTCTCTGACTCTGCTGTTGTCGAGGGCTCATGAAGGTATCATCTGCAGGTTGGGTAGGTTGTTGAAAGAATGGTGCTGAGGGATTCTGGACTCCCGATGAGGTGCTGGCCATAGCACCCTAGAATGTTGTAGGTATGTTATCTTGTAAATCATTTAGTGAAAAGGATGGTTTAATTTTGACTCAACCATGGTCTTTCCAGATGAACTGACTTCTGCCTTAAAACTGATTTGTCTTGCAAGTTCCTTGGCTTCTTGGTGAGCCAGGCTTGAGTTGCTTCCTGATTTTAAAGGCAGCATGACTTCCTTCATGGCAGGGCCAAAGCCTCCCCAACAGAAATCTTGTGATATTTGGCAAGTGCTCTTCTTTCCTCAGGTGTGTAATCTAGAGAACCTATGGCTCCCTCTCCTTTTGTTGGCATAAACGCACTGATGGCTGGTAATGCTGTCCATACACTCCACAAAGGCTGCCAAGTTTCAGGATGATGTCCTGAGAGACTTAAACAGAATTTCTTGCCCACTCCAAATCATCCTCTAGCTGTTAGGAGAATAATCCTTGGTGGTTTCATGGGGTACTCTGGTGGCAGTACTATTCATCTGTGACAAACTCCTCCATCAAAGTCAGAATCTGCGAAGTGCCATTCAGAAAGGTTCTCCTCTAAAGGCTACATGTTGTAAAGATCTGTGGGACCTTTCAATTCTGCTGCTTCTTTCACTATACATTTATTTTTTATTTTTCTCTCATTGAGTTTATTGGTACATTTTAGGTATACAGTACAGTTCAATTCATCACTGGGATCTTGTACCCTTACATGACAGGTCTTGGTTCTCATTTTTTCCCCTTGTCCCTGCCCTCCCTTCACCCCCTCTTACCCTCCCCATTTACAAACACTTTATTTCCATTTTTTCATATTTTTTTCTTTTCCCTATTATCTTTACCTTACATTGAACAGCCAGGCTCCTCCATTTGTCATGGGTCTCCATGGCGGGGCACTGGACCTGCTCCGGACTCTGGGCCACGGCTCCGGCTGACTGTCCCAAAGCATTTGTAAACACCTTGGATGCTTTGGGGTGCTGGTAGACTTGGAGCCAGGCCACCTGTCTTTAGCACAGCACTTTGCCACATATAAAACTGTGACATTTGGCAAGATCCTTACCCTGTCAGAGGTTAATTCTCCTTTTTTAAAAACCAGAAATGATTATGTGTATATCATCGTGTAGTTACAAAGATTAAACAGAGTTATATTAGTATAGTCCTAAGAAGGTCACCCTACTTCTTTGAGGTTTTGATCTGTCCTGTTAATTATTAATACTGGGATTGGTTTGACAAATTTAGCAAATAAAATATTAATAAATAACAAATGATCTTTCAGTGCAGATATGGCCAACTTACATGGGACACAGGTCACAGGTCATAGCTATACACAAATTTTTGGTTGTATGTCTATAATTCAAATTTAACTGGGAATTACTTCATTTGTGTGGCAACCCTACACTTGAGGTAACTTAGTAATCTCTGTTCAGAATAACTTTTCTAGCTTGCTGGGTAAAAAGGATCAAAGCTATATTAGAACTCTCAAGCTAACCATTTCAGTTCTATTCAGGGTGTGCTGGCAGAATACAGATCTTAGATTTTCCAGCTTCTCATATTCAAAACAGGAAAAAAATTCAGTGCAAACAGAGCTCTACAAAACAGACTTGTGGAAGTAATGTTGTATGGTTTAAAAAGCAGACTTTTTATTAAAAAAAAATAGTCATTTAAGAATCTCTCCAATCTGAGAAACGCTCTCTGACCTGTTTCAACTTGTCAAGAACAATTTACAATTGTACCTCCAGAGCCCAAGATGGGAGTAGCAGGTTCTTGTTGTCTCTGCCAAGGCTCCCTTGGCCTTCAATGACCAGATCTGCATCAGAGACTGGGAGACTGGGGTGTGTGTGTGTGTGTGTGTGTGTGTGTGTGTGTGTGTGTGTGTGTCTACAGACATAGGGGTTGCTCTTCTCAGCACATTTGGTAAAATAGTTTCAAAGCAAACAGCTTCTCGCTTGAGACTTGGGCACATAGTTTGCTGCTTCTCTCTAAAGCAACATGCAAACTGTGTGTCCTTTTATGGCCAGGAGTGAAGGAGAAGGAAATGAGAAAATGTGACTGTGATAATAAGTGTCTCATGTAGCTGTGAGGATTAAAACAGGTAACAGTCTCTAGACATTAGCACAGTCCCTAGAACCTAAACGTCCCTACCGGAAGAGAACTCTTGAAAGGAAACTGAGAAGAGGAAGTAAAGGGAGACAGGGTTAACAGACGTTGGAGCATTCCCAGGACACCTGTTAGGAAGCAAGTCCTATGGAAGACCATGGGGGAAAGTTTTCTCCACCATGCAGTTTTATAACCTAGTGATGAAACACAGAAAGGCACAGAAGGCCATTTTGTGCACAAAATGAGAATAACGAAGACCTGGAGAAAGCAGTGGACTTCACCAACCCTAACACCAGTCCAAATCCTTATTCTAAACTCAGTGTACAGTCCGAGCACAAGTTAAGTGGCCAAAGATATAAGTAAAGTCAATTTTGATCTAGACAACAATTTAAAAGCATATTCTTGAACGCATTTTGAGAAAATGTTCACAATAATTTTGTTAAATAAAAAGACACAATCTACCAACATATAAAGCTAGAAAGGCAAGCACTTATCACTTGCCTGTCTACCTAATGATTTCCCTTAGGTTGATGAGCTATGGAAGATTCAACCAAAGGAATTACTTCTGGGAACTTTCTGTATTGTAGAATTTCTGCACTGAACCTGAAAAATGTGACTAAAAGCCCACAGAGAACACCCTTATACATCCCCTCCCCACAGCAATTTAAGATCGGCTAAGGACTGAGGACCTTCTCATATGATAAGCAACGGACCGAATCTATGTTATCTCAGGCAAGTGCATTATTGAAAGTGAAGTAAACCGACTCCAGCCAAATGCTGCGTATGGAGTGGAGCGGCAGGTGAGGCCATACTGAGCCAAATACCAGCTCACCTGTGCCTCTTGCTCAGTAACATCCTCCTTGGCTGGCCTCTGTACAGTCCAAATGGCTCTCTTTTCAATGCCATCTTTGATATAAAACAAAAAAGTCCAAATTCAGCAATGACTCCCATTTTCCTTTTCACAAGACACAAGTTAGGCTTACAAGCATAAGTGTTCATAAACGAATGATAACTGGCTTAGAACTATTATGGAGTTTTCTCCCTTTATCTGTAATTTCATGTAGGCGGATTCAGTTACCTGTGGCCAGCCATGACCCAGAAATAACAGATGGAAGAATTCCAGAAACAAATTTATAAGCTTTAATGTGCCTACAGCTCTGAGTGGTATGATACATTTTTCATCATCCTACTTTGTTCCACTAGGAATGTGAATCAGCCCTGTGCCCAGAGAATCAATTCTGTTCATGCTACTTGCTTTCAGTCACTGAGAGCCCCTCTTGGTTTTCAGGTTGACCGTCGTGGTATTGCCAGGCTTGTGTGGCAGTGGCTCATATTTTACTTAATGATGAGTCCCACCTGCAAGAACATGATGCTTGTGATTTGGATATGCCAAAGAGAAGCCATAAAGTGCTTCTTCGGTATCATTTTGCATCACAAAAACACAGGTGAACACTTCTAGGATACGATTTGGGAGAGATGACATTCATGCAACTTTTTATACTCTATCACTGTAAATATTCTATTTTATGGTTCATTATTATTGTTAGTGTCTTACTGTGCCTAATTTATACAGTAAACTTAATCATAGTAGGGAAAACCCACAAGTATGACCCTTAATCATCATTGTTGACTTGACTGGACAAGGACACACCTCGGAGACTAGCGAAGAACACTTCTAGGTATATCTGTGGGTTATTTCCAGAGATGCCTGCATGTGTAGGCCAGCAAACTGAGAGGAAAAGACCCTGCTTACAGCCTGGATGGAACACAAGGAGAAGGAGGAAGTTGGCCTGCTCTGGGAGACCTCCATTCCACTTGAGCAAGGGCATGTTTTGCTACTGCTATTGCTTGAACATGTTTTTTAATGCTAGGACCATGGGGTAGGGAAAATGTTGAAAGAGAAAGGAAGGAAGGGAGAGAGGGGACATAAACACTGGAGGCAGAGATATTGGATAGAGATATTGGAGTCTTATAGACATCAGACTCCAGTGTGCCCTTACTCCCGTGACTCTCCAGGGATCTTTGAGGCCTCTGTCGTGAGCTGGATCCCCTTGCTCTGAGGATTCCCATTTCTTGAGCAGAGTAGCTATGGGGTCACCTGGCTTTCCAGTGCATAGATGGCCATTGTGGATGCTCCAAACTCTCATCCTGCAGGGTTCATACTATCCCAGATTTCAGGCATCCTCTGGGAGTCTTAGAATTTATACCCCATAGATATGGGGAGATTATTATAAATTAGTATCTGTAAAATTCATAAAATACACAAGACACTGGCTCAGATCATGCCCCAATGTCTCTACCTCCAGTGTTTCTTTATTTCCTTTCTCTCCTTTCCTTTATTTCTCTTTCAACATTTCCTCTACCCCATGGTCCTAGCATTAAAAAACATGTTCAACCATAGGAAGAAGTCAAGTATAGGGTAACGGGAGTGGAACTGAGAAAAGAAAATCCTTAGGATGAAGCAGAGACAGATTTAGGAATTAGCATTATGGAAAGCTTCAGGGATGAAATGTCTAAAAAGAAGAAGGAGTAGATAGGGATAAGAAGATTATTATTTCAGAGGAGGAAAAAGATAGAAAGGCAGGAAGGCCTGTAGAGATTGATAAAAATCTTATTTTTAAGAATGTACTTAGATACAAGGCTGGATAGATACACAGGAAGTGAACTGTTTCTAGGTCTTGGTTGTCATAAAGTTGTAATTTTATACTATAGAAGGCCAATAAACTCTTACCTAAATAGCGGATAGTTATGTAATGCTAGTTTGGGAGGAGTACGTTTGGCAGAGAGATAGATCCCAGAGACAGAAGAAAGTGAAATAAGAACATTTGTTAAAAGCCCTTGTGCCAGTTTAGGGATGAGGTGACCAAGGGCTGAAGTAAAATCGTGCCCTTGGGAATGAAAGAGTTGGCATGAATATCAGCAACAGCTGACTCTCATTAGAAACGGAAGAGACAAAGACCGGGCTGAGGTCTCAAATCTGAGTGCCACGGACAAGGGATGTCCCTCAGACAGGCTAGAAGAGCGAATGGTGAGACGAAGAAAACCCTTGCTGTTCAGTATATGGACTTTGCAAGAAAGCCCAGAGCGTCCGTGGAGGTGAGCAGAGCTCTGGTTTGGAGTGCAGATCACACTCTCCATCCGCAAGTGTGGACTTGGAAAGTTATCTGCAGAGAAGAGATGTTTGCCCTCTCAGCAAGAATAGGGACTGCTGAGGAATAAATTGGTACTGTGGAAAAGATAATTTCCTCCACTTCTATACATACATCTTAAATGACAGGAAAACTACTTCACAGTTTTTTTTTTTCTAATTAGAAACAAAATGACGAATGGAGATGTTGTACACTCCTCAACATACACTCGGATAGATGCTCTTCCCTCCCTTGGTACACCATGACTAATTTCAAAGGAAACTTCCCCAAATGTCTTCTATATTTAAAAGAAAATCTGTGTAAGATCCCACAAATGCCATGTTCTTTTTTTTTTTTTTTTTCCTTACAAGTTTTAGAAAGCTTTGCCGGGCAAGGAAGCACAAGCCTGCAATCCCACCAGTAGGGAGGCTGAGACAGGAGGATTGCCACAGCTTGGGCCACACAGTGAGCCCAAGGTAGCTTGAACCACATAGGGAGACTCTTGTCCCCAAAGAGGTTTATTTGAATCTAAAATGGCACAGCTGTTGTTAAGGTGTGTTGTTGGACAACTGTACTGAAATAGTCTCTCTTATATTCTTTCAATGCTCTTCAAGAAAACTGAGCTTATCATTTACCACTTCCTCCAACCTTCTACACAAATACACATGCAGATATACACAGAAAAGGGCACCATAATCTACCAATTTGTCCAAGGTAGAAACCGAGGAGATTTTTCTCCATTTACGCCTCACCTACACATCCAATTGATTATTTATTTATTTTTGACACAGGGTCTCACCATGCAGTCCAAGCTGTCCCTGAACTCGCCACAAATGTTTTTCCATAAAGGTAACCACCTTCCTCCAGCCTCTACCATCTGAGCCGGCTCTTGGAGGACGAGGAACAGTTATTGTGCGTGTACAATGTACCAGGCATTTAGATGCGAACTGAACGTACAAGTACTTCCACAGACATCCCATACAGTAGATGATCAGAGTAATATTAGTAATCATCATACTAATAGTAGTAGTGATAGTAGTAGCTGTAGCAATGGTAGCTATAGTAGCAATAATAGCAGCATAATGATAATTGTGGCTGTAGCAACATAACAGTGCATCATCATATCCTTGCTCAATTAAATAATGTGACAATTAAGATATTAATAGCATTTGAAATATACCAAGAGTTCAGATTCATTCTCCCTAGTCTTTCTAAGAAAACTTAAGAGCTGACATTATTATCCTCTCCCATAAAATGAAGAAACTCAGAATCAGTCAAAACAAGTAACTTTTTACCAAGTAGGGAATGGAGTTCAAGCCAAGGCTCCCTGAGTCTAAAGTTCATTGTTTTGTGTGATAATTTAGTTCTCAAATGTCACCTGGAATGAGGATTGGATCAAGGGCTGCTGTGCTCCTCAGGAGACTGATGCTCTGATGAACCCAAAGCTGACTGTGCTGTTAGAAGGGGTGGCCTGGACGGCAGAGGCCCTTCCATAGGAGCATGACCTGGAAGGGTCTCTCTCCTTTCCTGGCTCCCCTTCATGCTCTGCTTTGCAGCTGCCTTGGGTTGAGCATGTTTTTCTCTGCCATGCTCATTCCCCATCCTGCTTCAGCCTTAGAGACAGCTAACCAGGAACTGTAACAATGGGCAAAATAAACTCCCCAAAGTGATTAAGACTCCTTGCAACAAACGATTCTGCTATTCTCCGCTGACACACCGAGGTCCATTTTTTTGGCTTACTGATTTCCTGGCTAAGAAACGGAGTGTTACCAGCTTACTTTGTGCCTGTGAGGGTCAGAACTTGTTTATAGGAAGCAAATCTCAGTGATCATGAGAAAAATCACAAGAGCCTATGTTAATTTACGCTGGAGGCTGCGTCTATTGCAATAGCTGGCCTGGCTCGTTTGTCTAAGAAAATACCTCTTCCAGTGAGGACGACAGCCCAGGGGATGAAATAATAGATCGGAGACCTGGTTATTGTACCAAAATCTAGATAAAAGGGGGATAGGCATGGTTAAGAGACATCTCTAAGATTTTTAAATTAATATCTCATGATATTTAGTTTTGAAAAATGGAGTAGGGTTTCCCAAATCCGAGCCCCTTTTGTCTTGGCCAGGACCACCAATGTGGTGCTAAAGTTGCACTCCATTTTAAAGGTTCTATTCCCTTGGCAATCTTTATTGTGAAATTAGCATTACTGTGTTTGATATCACTCAAGATTTTCTCCCTGAAGGGCAATCCTGTGCTGTTCCCTAAAGCTCAGTGACTTTACACTGAGAGACATTGTGCGGGAAACATCAGTCCCTCTTACTTTCTATGAAAATGGAATTTACGCTCAGTTGAGAAGAGAAATACTCTCTGGGTTTCATATAACCTAACAGCACGGAAGTCCCTGGGCACAGTGACTGATTGCACTAAGAAATATATCATTCTCCCCTCCACTAATCCCACATTCTTCAAATAGGTGGGGAGAGGCACACACACAGACAAGCAATGTGTGGGAACAAGTTGACAGTTGATAGATGAAAACAAGAAAGAACTACTTGCATGAAGAATATTTGCCTTTCCAACATGTTAGAACACCCATTAATGCAACTCAGAGAATTCAAACTGCTTTAGAAAGCCTTTCTGATTTAAGAGGGCAGAGGGGACTCAGTTTGTTATGCATTTTAAATTCCAAACAAAATTTCATTCAACAACCTGAATATTTTAAGGGAATCTCAGGTCATGCATTTGGGGAAAAAGATTATTGATGCAAATCTTGCCGAGTTAGTAACAATGGGAGACAGAGCCAAGGCTCTGTAAATCTAGCAGGAGAATAGTGCCCTCTGGGAGCACAGTGGGGAGACTCGCTACTGGCCTTGAGGAAGACAGAAAGGGTAACTGTACTGCAGTCTTCCGTTTCACATGGCTTCAGTTTGCAAAGATGCCTTCAAACTTATTACCTTGCCTCACACTCCAAGGAACAAATTCTCCCTCCTTTATGCCCCATCCTCTTTTTGATTCCTCAATTCCAAAGTAATAAATAAAACCGTTATTTCCATAGCTCCTCATTCAGTATGAAGGAAAGGTGGTCTAAATCTAACATTATGAATTACACCCTTGTGGCCTTGAATAACAAGCAAACTTCTTAGCCTCAATTGAATATGAATAACCTCTTCCATGCCTAACCTACTTTATTTTAAAATTTAACAAATTATTATAGAAAGCATTAAGTTTTATTTCCATAGTGCCTTTACTTTATACCATGGGGAGATGATCATTACTAGTTTATATATCTATTTGTTCCTTAGGAAAAGTCTATGTTTCTTTATCTTTCATTAGTGAATTATTTCATGTACATGTTAATTAATACTTAGTATATGTCAAGTACTTTTATATTCATAGGCCCTGGACTCTCCTGGACTTTCCTCACTTATCATTACACAAGCTCCCACTGAGTGGGTCATTTCCTCCCTTCACACATTAATTGTTCACAAACTTGTTTTTCCAACATGATTTCTCTCCTTAATTATAATCCAATTGCTTTCCAGGCATTTCCTCTTGACTTTCTGACAACTCATCTTGCCCAGGATGACCAAAGAGAGGCCGAAATCTCTGCCATTCGAAAACACAAGACAGATAAATAAACTCTGACATTTATCCTTGACATATTCTCATGTTTCAATTCAAATTCCTACAATAATCCCACTGAATCATCATGTGTGTTCATTTCTACCTTCTCCATATTTCCGGATTCTATCTCTTTCAGTTTCCCTTACCACTACTACACTGAGGCAGGCCATCAAAATTTGCCCCTGTAACAGGTTCCTAATTGAGTTCCCTGGCTCCACCTTTCCTCCATTTTAATCCATTCTTCTCTAGCTTGGGTCCTAAGACAATGACTCTGCGAGGATCCTCTGGAGATGCTGCATTGGGAAGGACCATGATAACCACAGTCAGCTCCTCTGTGGTGCTAATTTGTTAGTTTATCCAAACTATGGAAAGGGTATTCAGGAAACAATAATATTGTGCAAAATTAAGCTCAAGAGATAGATAATTTTAGCTTTAGGGAATGATGTTTAGTGTAGTGAGACATGTTTGCTTCTTTCTTGGAGTGAAGCTGTAACTTGTTGCCTTGTTTATATATTGTAATCAAGGAGACATCTAAATGTCAGAAGGAAGTGCAATCCCACAATATAGATAGAAATGTTGATTTACAAATTCATTGAAAGTTTTATTCCAGTGTAAATTAGATGAATCTTGTAAAATATATAGAAATACTGAATTATTTGGGAAATAACTATCTGAGCAAAAGAAATTAGATTTACAGTTCATCCTTCTAAGTTGCTATGGATGTGGGAATTTTTTTTTCTTTTTATTGTTTATTGTGGCACAATCTAGGTATACAATACAGTTATATTCATTATTGGAATCCTGTACCTTTACATAATAGGTCTTGAGTCTCATTTTTTCCCCTTGTCCCTGCCCTGTCTTCACCCCCTCCTTCCCTCCCCATTTACAAACATTTTATTTCCATTTTTTCAATTTCTCATATTTGTTCCTCTCCCTTATTTCCTTTCCCCCACCCTTCCCACTTTCCCTACACCTTTAGCCCTTTATTTGCGATTTCACATTATTAATTATCTCATTAGGATCCTATGTACTATTATAGCTTTTCACAGCAGAGAAACTATTTGGTATTTCAGTTAAAGAAATCTCTGTATGAACATTAAAAATAGGGAATCCTAAAATAAAACTAAAAAGGAAAGTAAAAGAGAAAAGAAAGAGAAAAGGCAATGATGTAAGATTAAAATAATCCTTAATTCTGAAGACGAAAATGGTCCCTTAACATATTTAAATTGCTTCTTGCAGTCTTATCTTATTCTTTTTTTCATTATTTAGAGAATACTTTATTAGTTTCTGTAATCAAACCCACATAGATATGACCTTACATATTTAATACAGTGTGTTACCCCTGTACAAATGGAAAAAAAATTAACATTTCTAGACCAATATGGCTGTTCATTTTTGTACAATGCCAACTCACTATAAAAAGACCAATAATAGCAGTATGTTATGCATCAATAGCAGCAACAGCTTTTTCAGGTTCTGCAGTCATCTGCACAAAATTATAGACATTAAGCACATTCCATTAAAAACAAAAACAAACAAAAAAAAAGAAAAGAATAATATCCAGAAAACAGCAAAGTTCTGTTGCTGCTGTGGTACCTGGCACCATTTTTTTTTTAGCATCTTAATCATCATCTGGAAAGAGAACATTCTAGAGTAATATCATTAAATATAGCTCTGATAAAGCACGATCACTACTATGTATCATAAAGCAGTTACAACATATTTTACATTCACAGAGGTATGATACAGTACCGTCCTACATCAATAATACTAGAATCAGCTTTGGTTTGAAATTTGCTTTGTCTGATAAGATTGCTACCCCTGCTTTTTTCTGAGCTCCTGTCACATGGAGAATTGTTTTCTATCCTTTCACTTTCAGTCTATGGGCTTCTTTTTTGCACTAGGTGTGTTTCTTGTATACAATATATTGTTGGATTTTCCTTCTTATTCCATTTTGCCAGTCTGTTTCTCTTGATTGGTGAGTTGAGGCCATTGACATTGATGGTTATAACTGATATGTACTGACTTATTATTGATATGTTATTGGCCTTTTGTTGACTCTTTTTACTTTTTCACCTTCTCCTTTCAGTTTCTTGCCTTGCCTATTTGATTTGCTCTGTTGGGCCTCATGGTGTTGTTGCCTTCATTGTCTTTTTCTAGGATCTTGTTTAGAATTGCTTGTAGTGCTGGTTTGGTATTCATGTAGTTTCTCAGGTGTTCTTTGCTGTGGAAATGTCTTATTTTGGATGTGGGAAAATTTCAGTAAAATTATGGTTGCGGTTGTAGCATTGTGCCTAAACGGACATTGACTTCTGAACCATGTAAAGGTGTGGATGCTAAAATATCTTATAAAGCCATCTTCATGTACCTTTCCCTATATGTTATATCTTATACTGGACAACTTGCTTTATTTAGTGCAGGTTAATGGAAAGTCTTGCATTGTCAAATGAGACAAGTTAAAAACAGATAAACTGAGGCAAAATCACTAGCTGAAGTTATAAAAGTGTGGCTTTTTGATGTTTGTTTTCCTGCTTCTAAAATTAAAAAGAATACTATATTAAAATAACATAGATGACCAAGAATAAAATTTTCTCCATGAATTGATCCAGGGAGACAACATATATTATTTCAAGAGTGCAGAATTTAAGAGATAGTAGCACAAAGTAAAAGCTCACTAGTTCAAGCACATAAACCTAAGGCATTGTATTAGTTAGCTTTCCCATTGCTAAGACAACACACCTATCGGGCACGGTGTGAAGGAGGAGAACTTTATCTCGGTCGTGATTTCTGAAAATTCAGTCCATGGTTAGCCGGCTCCAAGGCAGAGATGGCAGGAATGAAGGACCCGACAAGTGCTCAAGTCACAACCAAAACACAGAAAGAGAGAGAAGGGAGCTGGAGACAAGCACACACCCACGTCGTGCTTCCAGTGAACCACCTCTCTGAACTGTGCTCCACCTCCTCACAGCACATTCAACTGCGCCCTCATGATCCAATCACATTCCAGAACGCCGGTCTCTGAACACGTGACACTTTAGGAGGCCATATTGATAGCCTACTCCTGGTAACCTGGTTCATGCCCACTGCATAGAAAGACAAACTTTAAAAAGAATTTTAGTGTGATAAGGTGGGACAGCTACTTCTGATGGCATTGGGTAATAATAGCAAGCCAAGAAGCTCACATTTCTCATGTTGTGGTTTAGTTATAGGACTTTTAACGCATGTTGCCCACGTTAAAGATCACAAAATATATTCCGAGATTGATCCTGAGTATTGCTGTTACAAAACTGACTTAATTAAAAGTCATGTCTGATTTTGTATGTGACAGTTATTGATTGATAAGGAGTGAGTTAGGATCTTACAAATGAAACTAGAAAGATCTAGGATTATCAGAATATTAGTGACATGTTAAAACTGCAAGAGCCTCTGAAACATCCTACATATACACATAGCCAGTCTTCCTTCATCAAGGAAGCAATTCTACTCTGTTTCTACAGAAACTCATTCTTCCTCTTTCATTTGCCCCCTCCCTCATTTATTGATATCTATCATTTTAGAGAATACAAGCTGATAAAACATCCTTACACTTTTGTAAGCACAATTAGTGAAGAGAGAACCTAGGAAGCCATGGATAGAATTTTGTAGCTTCTAGTCAGAAGCAAAGGATTGTATGTTTGCAAATACTTCAGGGTCCTACAAGTCACATAGCTGTTCCAGAGTTCAACAAGTGTGAAAAATGAATATCCTTCCACAGCTATCAAATATCTATTAAAGAATGAATGAAAATAGTAAAGTCCCTTTGGTCTGGAAAATGTCAAGGTATTTTTCATTTTGTTTTGTTTTGTGGCCTCTGTTCTTACTGTCAGAAAGTACTAGAAGTTTACTTTTTTCTGACAGGAATAGCAGTATTTGCTACTCTCTCATTTCATAGATGAGTTGTCTGCAGGGATCACACTGTCTCATGAGACAGCATACTTTTATACATCATGAGTGGTATTCTGCTTTGTAGAAATTGGAAATAGCAGCTATAGTGTCTACCCTTTAAGACATGTTTTTCACTGTTAAGCAAGATAGAAAGCAAAATAGCTAGCACTGATGTCCACCACCTCTGACATTTCTGATAGTCCTGAGATTGGCAGCATTTTGGAAAAAATTTTCCTCTCAAGTGAAGGACCTTATATACCTCAAGAAGGCACATCCCTCAGATGCTGTCTTTGGATTTTCCTTGGCAGTACATGAAAATTTTTAACAAAGACAAAGAGAATCTGCAACAAACAAACAAACAACAAAAAACAGGAGATGAGTGGAACATCATCTACAAGGGATCCTTGATAAGATTACACCTGATTTTTTGTTGGAAATTATGAAGGAAAGAAGGAAGTGGCATGGCAAACTGCATTCAACATACTGAAAGAAAAACTAAGAAAACAGTAAAAGGAGATTGAATTATATACAATAATAAACTGTTGGGGAAGGAATCGGCAAGTGACATGCACATAGAGATGAGCTGAATGGAAGTAAAATAAAAAGTTTATTTTGTCAGAAAAGGGTCACTCGTAATCAAAAAGGCAGTGCAGGTGATCGACCACCTATTGGGCTGCAGCTCCCCTTTTATAGGTTTCACAGCCATGACCTCATTCAGTTGGTTACATTTCATTTCCTCAGTTCACATTACCTGTGTACAAATTACAGTAACCAGACAGTTCACTGTAACCCAGACATAATAGTTCTTTGCAGTTGGGGAGTTTACCTTAAGATTTGTCTAGCTATCTATTCTAGTGCACAGGAAGGGGGTGTTCAAGGTTAGGGATGAGGCCAGATGTCCCACTTCATGGTCAATGCCTCTGAGGTCTGTTAATATTGAACTAAACAAAGCTGATTGCTGTTAAGAGACAGAAGAAGTCATTTTACATTTTCCTAACATTTTGTAGATTTCGTTTATTTATGAAAGCACTCTGCATCAAAACAAAATGCAGAAAATAACAAAAACTATGACTAAATTAAGGAGGTAATGAATTATTAATTAATAAAATTATGTACTATGTTTCCTCCCAAATAAGACCTAATTGGAATGACCTAACTGGAACCAGCCTCAGCTGCTTATTACCATGGTGATGGTCAGTGTAATGCCGAAGATTGTACCTCACAATTCTCTTGCTCAATGGCTACTCTGTAATAGTAGTCAAGTCAAGGGTAGGCTGATTGGCATTGGCATTTGTTTTCCAGTTAGATCTTATTGTCAGGGGAATATAGTAGCAAAATACAAAATTAAATGTTGGTTCTTTGAAAGATTAGAAAAATTAACAAACCTTTAAGACAGAAAGGAAGAGACATAAGGGTGTATGGGGAAGAGAGAGAGAGAGAGAGAGAGAGAGAGAGAGAGAGAGAGAGAAAGAGAGATTTTTCAGTAAAATCAAGAATGAATGAAGAAACCTCACTACCAATGTTGGAGAACAAAGAGGGAATATTATGAATCATTGTATGGCAACAATTAGATAAGCTAGGTAATGTGCACACATTTCTAGAAACAAAAGTTTAAAAAAAATGAATCATGAAGTAGAAAATATGAATAAAAACATAAAAGTTAAGAAAGTAAATTAGTAATAAAAATTTTCACACAAAACAAAACCTAGGTCTACATGATTTCAATAGTGAATTCTGCCAAATATTTAAAGTAAAATTAGCATCGATCTTTCATAAACCCTTTCAAAATACGTAAGAAGAGATAACACTTTCCCATTCCATTAGCGAATTCAGTATTTTCCTGATAGCACAATTTGACAAAGATGGCCCAAAAAGCTGAAGATCCATCACTACAAGATCACATCCCATAAATCCTCTTAAAAGTAGAAACATTACTCTGTATAAATTGTTCTTTACACTGATGAAGAAGCACAAAACGGGTACTCATATAAACATCAGTCAATGCATTTGGTTTAGTTACTTTCTTGTTGCTGAGACACAATACCTGACACCTACAACTTAAAGAAGAAGTTTATTTTGGCTCCTGTTTTAGCTTATCCTGGTCTACTACTAAGGCAGGGTGACATGGCAGGGGGGGAATGGCAGAGAAGGGCTGCTTAACACATGGCGAACAAGAAAGAAAGAGAGATCAAGAGATGTAGGGGAAGGATACACCTTTCCATACCACACCCTCAATGGCCTACCTCCTTAGAGCAGGCTTCCCCTCCCAAATCACATTTTGCTATGAACTCATCAGTGTCTAATTTGCAGATGAACATCATACCTCCACGATCCAATCATTACCCCCAAATCCCACCTATGAGCACATGAGGCTTTGGGGGAATACCTAGATATAAACTGTAACAGGATTAAGATTGAACCTTACTAACTGAATAAAGGACCCTGATAAAGTTACATCATCACTCTGTGACTGTACGTCTTCTGACTTTAGGAGAGTTTAAATTAAAGAATACAATGGCAGTGTATACACATTATTAACGTGGAAAGATATTTGAAGTAAAAAATAACATATGGATACTTATATGCATACATATAAAATGGGGCTCGAACGGAGCATCTGAATTAACAGTGGTCATCTCTTCATGGTGATGCTATTTTTATACTTAGCTATAGTTTTATAGTTTTAACTTTTCATGATGAGACGTTATTCTTTTAAAATCATGACTATCCTCGATGCTATTTTAAGTTTGGAAACAAAAATTATCTTATTGATTCAGGAAGGAGGAATGAGGCCAGATTTCAAGGCAATTTAAGGGACTTGGGATAAAACTCAGTCCTCAGAGGCTCAGGGGGAGGGCAGATTTAGGGCGAGGGTATGGCCTTGGGAGTTCTTACTATTTCTCTTATGCTTCTGTATTCTGTTTGCTGTGTTTTGTCTAAAAACCAGTGGCGTGAAGATGTTATTTTAACTTCTGATTCATTGTTTAATTAACATTGGTTTTATCTCTTTTGAATGCAACACTGTGATGAATCTGGCTGTATGCGAAGGGGTAATATGTTAGAGTCTTCTGCCGATGGGTGGGGAGGTAAAGCAGAGTTCTCAGCAGTCCTGGAAAGGGTCACTAGTACACATTCCCCATGACTTCCAGGGTGCTGGGCTCATGTGCAGTAATGAGCACTCATCAGTCCACTCAGTTTCAACTCAAGGGAAGATTGGAACTGTGGCAGTTATTGAGAGATTGGAATAGTTTTAGAAAAAAGCTACCCCGGGGACTAGATATTTCAATTGGAGCTATGAGCTACAGGATTTGAAAATATAAAAAGTTGGCGAATAGAGTCAATAATTTAACAGTGGAAGCCAATTTTGTTTGTTGACAAAAGTGTATCTTCTTGAAAAGAAGAATCATGGTGATATTTTGTGCTTCCAGGGTAGTAAAAACCCACGGTCAAGAATACGGTCCCTTAAAGTGATACTGGTCATTACAGGGGTACAAGGGAGACACAAATATGAATGTGTTGGCGGTGTAACCTTGGCGTTTCTTTGAAGCCAAGGTATTTGGGTGAACAGAGCCACTATTATGGGATATGAGCTGAGGGGAGGGAAAAGTTCTATGGAAAATGTTTCTGAATTTTTGTGACTTGTGAATAATAAAGCAACATTTGCTGCTCCTCTAAGAGCTCAGTAAGAACAGTTAATACTACTTTGTGTTCCTTAAAGCTATTCATCATCAAAGCTTTTAAAAAATTGCTGCGTATAAGTAATGTTTTGGTTGCTGTGACAAAACACCTGCGAAAATTATCCTAAAGGAGAGAAGGTTTATTCTGGCTCATGGTGACAGAAGTCTCAGTTCTGTGGTCATAAAGCTCCACTGGGTTAGGCTTATGGAAGGCTGAAATATCAGAGCAGAAGAATGTGCTGGAGGAAGGCTGCTTACTTTGTGGAAATCATGAAACAGAGAAATGAGAGGAATTGAAAAAGCCAGGGCATGACAGGAAGGAAGTAGGGACTGGATGTAGTCCTCTAAGATCCACTCCCTTCAAGTAGGCCATATATCTTGCTTCTATCATTTCCAAATGATACCACCTAGTTAGGACATCATCGATGGGTCACTCCACTGATGGAGTGAGAGCTCTCCTGGTCCAGTCACTTCCTGAAGTCCATCAGCACCAAGCCTTCTGCACTCGCAGATTAGACAAGCATCTAATCTGTCTTAGTTACTTTCTTCTTGCTGAGACGAAATATCTGACAACCACAAGCTAAAGGAGGAAAGGTTTATATCAGCTCACAGTTGCTTGCTACTTGGTGTCATCTGATTGTCCTGCCCTGCCATGGACTGTTTCTCCTCTGCAGTGCCCCTCAGCCATGCCACCCTGCCTTGGAGCCAGCTGACTGTAGACTAAATCCTCGACAAACTGACCCAAATAAAACTTTCCTCCTTTAACTTTGGGCATTGTGTATTTTGTCTGAGCAACAAGAAAAGTAACCAAATATTTCTCTAGAACCTGCTATTTCTCTCACAACTGGTACTCAGTAAATTGCTCTTCAATATTTATGGGTGAATTGGAACTGTAGTTCCTTTAACTATGCAATTTCTCAATAAGTGCCACAGGATCCAGCATAGTGTAGAAACCCAATGATTATTTATTAAATGCATGCTAGCTCCCCAAAGCACCGGGATTGGAGGACAGTTATTACATGATAAAATTGCCCCCCACCCTAACCACCATGGAACTAGCGAATGAACTCAGGGCCTTCAGAATGAGTTAAATCCTTAGCCCTTCTTGTACGTTTACTTAGTATTTTTGAGACAAAGTCTTGCTAGTCCCTAAATTGCCCAGGCTGTGCTCAGACTTGTCATTTTGTAATCCTCCGAGTCACAGTGCTGGGATTACAGGTGTGTAACACCATGCCTTAGGGAATCATGGGTTTAATATAAATAAATAAAATAGAAAACAGAGTGGATGTGAGTTCTGTAGTCTGAGCCTTTTATTAAATATTGGGTTCACTTATTTCCAGCTGTGAGTCATTAGTCAAGTCATCTATACTTCTGCCTCAGTTTCTCCATATGCAGATTAAGCTTTCTTGTGACTCATGAATTTAGCACATATACATAAAGCACTTAGAATACTGCATGGCACCACATTGTGGGTACTCATTAAGTGTTACATGGAATTGCCATTATGATTATCATACAGGGAAACAGTTTACAGAAAATCTAAATAATTTTTTTTCTTTCTGTAGCCCAGGGATGGAAAGCAGTTTTGGCATATGTTAAGCAAGTGTTCTACCTTCAGCTTTTATGGAAAGCACAACACTAAATGTTACGTTTTAAAATAATTTTAATAAGCTCATTTAAATTGGAAACAAGATTATATAATGTGTAGTGTTTATAACATATACATATACACAAAGCTATTCTCTAATGGTAGAAAATCTAAATGTCTACATCTGGATGAAAGTATTTTAATTTTTATAATCATTATTTCTGGACAGTCAGACGCTTGATGGCTTTCTTTCCTTTTAATGCCTTATTAAATTTTCCACATTTCTGTTCTAATCATGCAGTGCCTGTGTAATCAGTGGAAATAGTATGTACTGTAAGAATTAGCTTTTTATTAGATTTTAAGATCTGAACAAAGATGAAATGCAGTTTAGATTTCACCTGGCCCCAGCATGGGCTGCTTTATTGTCACCCAAGTGAAGTCCTAAAGCGAAACCAGAGTCTGGATGTGACCGGCACTAACCTGCTCCTCAGAGGCGACCAGCCCATGATGGCGGATTTCATCACAAGGCGACTTGGCACTGAGCTACCATTTGCTGGTCACATCGGGCAATCATGTTGCTCTTACTACGCAGAAATCCAAATCTTTGTCCAAACTCAACCTCTTGATTAACTTTCATTTAAGTAGATGTTTATTTTTGAAAGGGTGAGTTTTCCTTCTTTTTTTTTTTTTCTTTCTTTGCAGCTGTCTTGGCGCTGTCTCATTCCAGCTTGCAGAGGAAGCTTCTGAGTCAGAAATGGGGTCAAGCCGTGTTTCTGGTGACGTTCCCAGAGCTCTGAGAAAGACGGACTCTCCTGGGACTTGATGCCTGCTTCTGCAAACAGCTTGCAGAGAGCCACGAGAGAAGTGCATCAGGATTCTGCCAAAGCACTGGTGTAGCCCACCCTTGACCGTATTTGAAAGACCCTTAGCACCCTCCATAAACGAACATTTCCAGAAAGCCTTGCTCATGGGAAGAGGAAGCATAAAAGACCGAGAAGGAAGCAGCCTGGGTTTGTGCTGATGCCAGGTAATTTTTTTTTCTTTTTGGAACTGGGGTTCGAACTCGGGACCTTGCACTTGCGAGGGAGACGGTAGAACCACTAAGCTAAATCCCTGGCCCTATGCCAGGTAATTTTTAGGACACATTTAGGTAAATGATTTTAAACATACATTTTGCTTTATTAATCTAAAAAGTGCATTAATGTTTCTCCTCCATATTTTCTTTCTTGCCCCCCCTTCTTTCCCCTTATTGCTGAGGTTGGGGATCATGGGAACCATTTACCTGAGATGGCCACAAAATTACTCAGTCTCTCTCCTCCACAGAGAGGAAGTTGGTTTGTTTGCTGTTTCTAGATGAAGAGGAGCTGAAAATGTCTGTGATTTAAAGTGGATTTAAGGCAGGATGAACTCAATATTTTGAACCCCAGACTGTCTTTAAAGACTTAGACTTGAGTAATCTGTTAGAAATCTGGAAACCACTCCACAGATCTGAGGACTAGGAGTGGGGAAATTGTGACCTGGGGAAAACAATACCGAATACTCAGTTTTGGGGACCAGAATCTAAGTCGCATGTTCGGCGTGCTTGAACTACATAATATGGAGCAGTGTTCTCGTTTCTCTCAATCTCAATTTCTTAATTTATGGAACTACTGGGTTGGGTTGATGTGAGGCTCAGATGCATTGAATAAAAGTGCTTGCACAAATAGATATGATATTTTACCTATGTTGAACACAAATAACTCCTGTTACAAATTACGGTGAATAAAAATAATGTAAGGGGAATAAAAATTGCCATGGAAATAAGGTAATAATTGTAATTCAGTGTCTAGAGTTCAATGTTGTTTTTGATAAAATGACAGTAAGTATTACACTTAAGTGGCCCATGTTTTTAATACTGTAAAAAGCACTAGATCGGGCTCTCTCCATCAAAAATGGACTGGATCTATGTACATATACATCATCCCCCAAATCTTGCTGAAGTGTAAATTTCTAGGCCTAGCTAAGACCTCCTTGATTGTAGTTACCTAGAATCTGCATATAGTTCCTCTCCACATGATACTTTAAATCCACAAATTTATTGAGGTAGAGTTTCAAAAACTATTTTGAAACAATTAGCACAACCTTGTCTGAAAGATAATGTAATGTGCTAGAGTATCACATGTAATCTACTGATATTGATGAATGTTTCATGATCATAACTGTATTTTGCTTCCTATGAAACACTTTGGAAGGTTTAATGAAACTCTTGGGACATCATGGAGCAGATTAGTCTAAAGCCCAGGTTCTGCTTGGCACCAAGGCCAGTTCAGCTGTAAGACTTTGGCAGAATCTTTCTTTCTCATTAATTTCCAGCTGCCCACTGACCTGATAGTTTCTACCCTGTAGGATTGTTGAAACAACTGAATGAGTTAACACATCTAGAAGTTTTATACTGTAATGTTAGCTGTTATGAAAAGAAGGCCTCATGATGGTTATGTAACTCAGAAGTACTTTATAAAGCCTTAGTGAACATCTCCATTTTTTTAACGTGGAAAGAGAAGCAAATATGGAGGAGCCTCTTTTCTTTTTTAGTAGAAAGCTGAATGAGCAGACCTGAGTTCACTCAAAGAAGGATAAGGCTGACACCAGCTCCTGGGACCAGATAGTCCCTCCTTCTAATAAGGTTGTTTTTCTATTTGTTAGGTAGTCACTCAGTCCCTGCACACTGACCTGCAAATTATAACGTAGGGAATGGTTTCTACTGCACCATTGGCCAAGATACATCTGTTCTAGCTTTGCCTAACCAAAGTATCCCTTTCTATGAGCTAGAGGAAGCCAAGATGATTATACAAGGTTTATTGTTTCTCTACCTGTGTTTTCCTGCAAAAATCATATTTTATATGTGTAACAAGTGCTCTTTATAGTGTGTCCTTATGACCTCTTTTCAGGACAATTCTTTTTGTTTAATAAAAGGAATTCCAGAGACTAGCAGAGTAGCGTACAGGAAGTATAGTATAGTCACTTTCTGGAGTCAATATGTGTAGAAGGGAATGGAAGGCAGCAGGATTAAGAGAGGGAGAAGTGGACCTCTAAGAATCTCTGTGGAGAATTCAGACCCAGTGGGAATTTCTCGAGGGTTCCCTGGTTGGAGATGCCAAGCTTGTGTACCCTCACAATTAGTCATTGGGCTACAGTCTTCCTTGGTAAAATGGAAGTAATCTCAAGCTGGTCACTTTGCATAGGGACAAGAACTAAGTGCTTTCGGTTAGTGTCATTCTCCTCATTTGGCCAACATGGTCCCTCCATTTAAAAGGTGGATTTGACTGGGATATGATCAGATTCACCACAAGATACATTCTAATCACTGTATATTCTGTGGTATAAGTGGAATGGAAATATTTATCCTCTTTATGGGTGAGGATCAATAAAGTTATCTGGTAGGACTGAAACTTACATTTTCTCATCTTCAGCTGGTGTTTTCTGACCATTGTTTCTAAATTGTAGAAATAGATAAAGATACAGCTATGACCTTGCATGTTCATCTTCTTTCTTATTTTTTTCCCCTGAGACCCAATACCCCATACCAACAAGTTAAATAGATAAATTTTATTTCAGATAACACTTTGTAGGGGCTTCCGTTCACAGTTGGTTGATCTAAGGCAGGGTGGTATGGCAGAGGGTTATCACAGGAAAAACAGTCCATGGCAAAGTAGGCAAGAGGTAGCAAGCAGAAAAACAGCCTTCTTTCTGTTCCTTTCATTCCATCCAGGCTTACAAGCCTATTTATTGATGCCACCCACATCCAAGGTGAGGTTTCCATTATTCACACCCAGAAATATGCTAAGCCGATTTATCACACACCCTTAATCTCAGTATCGCATCCTATAATCCACCATCGCATGCTTATGATCCAGCCATCTCCCTAAAGCCCCACCTATGAGCACATGAGGCTCCGGGGGAACATCTGGATACAAGCCATAACTTTCCTAAATCTGAGTGCATTGCATTTCAATATATGATGAGTTTATTTAAGAAACATTTGCAAAGTGCTCTCTTACATGTGAAGCTTGAGAGAAGTATTAAGAATGTAAGGACAGTTCTTATCATTCAGGAACTCATGAACTAGTACATGAAGAAGATAAGTAAGCAAAAATTATAACCTTGTCAGATAAGAGGAGAGGCTGTGTAACTAAACAAGCATCAAGGGTCACCCTTGCGTCTCAGTCTTGATTACCTAGGAAGTGGTAATAATCTAGTTTTCAAGAAAGAAGAGAAAAAGGCAGAAATAACATTGAATTAGCAAAACTGCAAATAATTCAATGTAAGTAAAGAGTATTGCAGACGTGACTAAAACACAGGAGGAGAGACAAAAACTTGGTCAGGCGCTAGAGCTGAAAAGCCTACGGGAGGTTTTCTGAGTGCTTCGTACTTTACTTTGAAGTCAGTGAAGGGATGCTAGCTGTGGCGGGCAAGAAGATATTTGAATTTTAGAAAGATCCCCATGGGGATGAAGTAGAGTGGGGTAGGCCTAGAAGTCGATAAACCAAATAAGAAAACGAAGCAGTAATCCAGGCAAGATATAACAGTAGCTTAGATTTCTGCTTGTTAATTCATGTTCATATTGATTTTGGCATTTTACTAGGTTGGACAAATTCTTTTCTTAGCAGAAGGCAGAGAAAATCAAGAGTGCTCTTGAGGAAATGAAGTAAAGGAAAATGCCCTTTAGATAGGAGAAATGATGGTGGACAAAACAATTTATTTCAATAACTTTCAGAAACTGTCTTTGAGGGACCAGAAGCCTGAGGTCTGCAGGGGAGGAATGCTGACAGATGCGCACATTTGCTTGGGCGTAGGTAAGTATCTACTCTCGGCAGTGCCGTCTCAATGCTTCTGAGGTGCGGAATACAGAAAGCCCCAGAGATCTCCCTCTCCCTTTCTGTGTACATCTCCATCCAGGTGTGAACCTCCATATGACGCAAGACCAAAATGTACAAGGGCGCACTGCCATTCAAGCACCTCCGGAGTTCCACAGTTAGCGATTTCATACGTTTCACCCCTGTGAGCCCTCTCTAAAGGGCGTACATCACAAGCCCAAGGAATCTGGGGCTCAGAGATCACATTGACAATAGCCAGTCTATGGCAGAACTGGGTTCCTGTGTTAGTCTGAAATGACTCCAGTGCACCGAGCTCCCCGCTGATACTTCAGGGTCAAGACCACGCTGCTGCCACTGCTGGAGTGAGCTAAATCCGTGTCAAGTAAACGCATTCGTTGGTCAGAGGAAGTGCTAGAATTTTTCAAGCAGATCATCAAGTAACTCATTTTATCTGTAAATTACCAGAGAGGTTAAGAATATATTTACAGCTAAGTGGATGCTCACTGAGGCCATGCTCTTAAGTGAAATTAATAGGACACACACGTGTGTGAATACCATACAGTTTCTCTGGTGTGAAAAAGTAAAAGTGTAAATAAGGATCAAAATGTTTAATGGATATTGTGTAACAGGAAGAAAAGTTCTAAAGATATAGGGGGAGTTGGAGGCGTAGGGGAAAGGTAAAAAGGGAAACGAAAAAGTAAGAGGAAAGGAAAAAGTGGAAACAAAGTCTGTAAATAAGGAAGGGTGGAGGGGATGAAGGGAGGCCAGGGCAATGGAGAAAATAGAAGAACCAAGACACATCATGTAAAGGTGCAAGATGCCAATGATGAATGCAACTCGATTATATACCTAAAATGTACCAATAAAAAAAGAATGTACGTTCTGTAGTACAACAAGTGTGTTCAAATTTAAGTTTGGAAACTTGATCATTTCTCCCAGCCACGGTTTCTTCACTTATATACTGGAATGATCAGTGTCCATTTCATGGAATTATTTTGAGGAATTAATGAATTGTGGACCCAAAACATTGAGTAAAATGTCTCAAATCTGTTACATTTCCATAGATTCAAGATAATATATATTATAGGGTAAGCATTCCTTATCTGACGTGCTTGGGATCAGAAATGTTTTTTATTTTAGAGCCTTTTTTTTTTCCAGTTTGGAACATTTGCATAGATTTTGCTGGTTGAGCATTCATTATCTAAAAATGCAAGATCCAAGTGTTCCGTAAACACGTTGGGACTCAAAAAGTTGCAGATTTTACAGTATTTCAGATTTCAGATTATCAGATCAAAGATGCTAAATCTGTAGCATTTTTAATGACTTTTCATTCTCTTCATTCTACTATGGAAGAAGAAGCTCCTTTGTAGGATGGATTTATGTCAACAATTTTGGGGATTTTGCAGATAGCTGGAATCTTTATTTCTTTGTGAAAAGTCCCTTGAAGGAAACTTTTATTGCAATGCTTTTTATTTTCCTTCCTTAGCTCTTTGTTTCCTGATGGATGTTTTCTTGCTCAATTTCTTTGGACACTATAATCTTTCTATATTGCCATGCTTTGCCCAATAAACCTCAGGAATTTTGTTCACATTTTCACTCCAGGCTGTGATGATGAAAAGTAAGACCTGAATTATAAAGTGATAGAGCAATAAGTGTACAGAGTTCCTTTAATCTTCCTGAGCCTCTATTTCCTGTTAGGTTAAAGGAGATCTGTCCTATATATCTCTCCACTGTTAGGAGGATCAAAAGATACAACAGCAGTGAAGTATGTTGCAATGCTCCAAGTTCTGCAAAATATAAGTGCTTTATTTTATATCTGTTACACAGTAAAGAAGCTGTAGGTAAAAATGACCATGGCACCAATTCTAATTGCTGGCTCCAGCAGTAGAGAACTACTGACAAAACATGCTTCATCCGAAAGTGACTTTTCTTTTAAAAAGAGCAAGAAAATAATTTCATTGAAATGTGCATCTATGCATTTTAAATTTCATAGAGAAAAGAGAAGCTGAAAAATGCTAACAGTGAGTCTTTATAACATGCAGGACTAAAAGCCTGTATGCTTTTGATCTGTTTAGTTTGCGTGTATTTCATTGTAGAACCTGAGGAATAAGGGGTAATGTTGAAGTGCTTATGTGTTTTATGAGACCAATTATTCCCAGTGACTATCGAAAAATAACCAGGAGATCTCAGAGGAAAAACACATGAAGTCTAAATAACAAAAGACACGAGAGTCAGTGAGACAGGAGTTCCTGGGGTATAAAAATATTCACCTCTGCTAATACATGCTATTTGCTATGCCCACCTTTGATAGCACAATGATTACTCATGGAATGGCCTTGGAGAAGGAGCCTCTGAGCCTTCGCTGTGTGCTGGGGTTTCTAAAACACATGCAGATATACCTATGTGAGTTCATGATAAATGTTTGCTAATATAAAAGATACATAGAATGAATTTTATACATAATAATATATAGTTCTCTATATTATAAATTTCCTAAATACTATTGTTTATTAAAAAGTGTTTTCATTGATTTTTGGCAAAATTCTTACATCTATAGATAATCTACTTTTGCAGTTGATAAGTGCAGTTTTGAAAGGAATATTGGTTGTTCTTTAGTTTGTGTTGCAAGTAATATGAGAGGAAAAAAGACATACATGAGAACTTCACTTATTTTTAAGTGACATTTTTACAGAATTGAGAAATGTTTTTTGAGTACTCAGAGAATAAACTTTAATCTTTTTTTCTGCTGGTCACAATCTAAGGTCTATGACCAAAACACAAATCTAAGTTTAACCTGCATTATTAACAATTTATCGGTAAATACCCTAGCTTTAGGCAAACTGCAAAATAATAACTTGTGACATCATTTTCAATATTTGTGAATTTCTGAAGTGTAAAAACTCCTTGACCCCACAGAATGTGAAGTCAGGAAGTGGTACACAATATTGCATCAACCTGTCGTCATTACTCCATGTTGTAACAATCCTTATAAGTTATTTTAAGGAAAGATTAGAAAAATGTAGTAGAATAAGAATTGCTTGGTTTTAAGAATTGCTTTTTTTACTATATGTTATCTAACGTAAGCTGATATTCTGTACTGTGTACAAATAAGTTTAACAGCTACATTGCAAAATTCTTGTAAACGAAAAGTTAGATGTTGTAATCTAATCAAAGTTGACTGCAAGATACTGCTGGCCCTTAAGGCTCTTGTGGAAAGAGAATAATTGTAAGTCAAAAGATTTACAGAACGTATACAAAGTGCTTGTGCTGAGAATTTAATTTGTAGGTGTCATTATTTCATTAATTCAGTATGCCAGCTTGAGCAGCCAGCATTAACAATCCTCTAGTGAATTTTCCTCTCTACCACAGAGTATGCCGTTGCATTCAAAAGTAGTGTTCTGGATCCTTCCCTGTTGTGATAGAATTTGAACATTCAGATGTCACTTATGAGCTTGATGTTCACAGAAAATGATAGATTGCTGCACAACGAATAAGTAAATCTATTGCACTCTCTGGAACGCATATTTCTGTAACCACTGGAAGGATCTGCCCTTAAAGAGCAATCTCAAAAGTAGTTTTTTTTCTTTTTTGCCCACTTGCCTCGTTTCCCTTCCCACGTTAGCTGCAGTTTCAAAATTCATTCAGCTTGCAGTTCTCCTCGGATGTCTTTTCTTCCTTTTCTGCAGACGCGGTCTTTTATTCTCCATAGTCTAAAGCTTTCGTATTTGAAATTGGCCTCATAAATTAAAAAAGGACACCCACATGGATGATTATTTTAAAATACAACTAGGTTTATTTTTATTTCTTATTCTTTTTTGCAGGCTGTGGAAGAAAAATGGATAAATGTATAATCCACCCACATAAAATTTGACAGGCAGATATTTTATAATATTGCATTGAGGGAATCCAAATAGCACAAGCTCTTTATCCTGGTGATTCCATCTCGTTCCCACCAAGGACGAAGAGCACAGCACATCTGAAACCAGCTGCCAGGACCAAATCTGTCCCGCTGCCAGTGGCAAAGCTGAAATGCAGATGCTCAGCCTGAAACAGAGACATGGGGCTTTATGAGCTTGCACCAACAGTGATTTTTATGACAGAGACTATTTGGATATCTCTCATATGCCCAGTTGAAGAGGGAGATATGGCAATATAAATGTAGAAATTGCTAACTGGCTAAACTCCTTGGGCCACCTGTGTGCTTTGGCAGTCACTGATCTAAATCAGTTCTTGGCTAAAAGGGCTTGGGAGCATTTTAGCATTCAGAGCTCTTTGCTGCTTGTCTGATGAGACATTTGCCAGTAGAAGTCAAGAGCCTAGGACGGGGGAATTTTAGCTAGATTTTGTACATTTCCAAATTGGAACAAACCTGGCTTAGCATAGCCAAGACAAACCTCAAGAATGATAATTTTTTTCCTTTATTCATCAGACTCCTCTTGATGCTGGCATGAAAAAAAAAAAAAGAAAAGAAATGTAGAGAAATTTATACCTGTGTAGCAACAGGTATAAATCTGGATGTAACATACTCAATCCCACGGGTGAGTGAGAAGGGTCAGGATGAAACCCACACCTGTCATGCAGGGTGACACGTAAAGTGATCAAGTGAAGGAAGAGATGAGAATGAACCCCAGTGATTTCAGAAGAAATTACCCTATTTTAAAATAACGGCAACTTTTACATTTGAAAGTGAAGCCCTAGAACCACTCTTGAGATTAGGAATCAGGAAATAACAGTTGAGGGAGACACATTAAGGCATTTGCTTTGCAGTTTGCAGCCTGCAGTTACTTCTTTTACTTACAGGTCGTTGGGTAGGACCACAGCCTGGGGAAATAGTGCCTATTTCTGAGCTTTGGGGTGCAAAACGCAGGGCCAGTCACCAGAGATCCATGAGGCAGAGCCCAGGTTTTTCTAAGAGGTGCCTTGGCAGCTGAAGGATGTCAGAAAACCTTCCTGTCTCTGGGCTCTGTGTCTGAGGGAGACTGGCTCTCTTCACTTTTCATCTCATCTCTAACTTCCGGAGCAGATTTCTGGGCTCTATGCATATCTGGTTCTGCTTCTATTACACTTTTACGAAGATATGATGAGGCACCTAAGCCATCACAGCACTTAAATCCAATTAATGTTCGCTTTCATTTCCTCCTGCTTCTGTAGCTGCTTGGGAGCACTTGGCTACCACCCACTTCAGCCACTTGACTCCAGGTGTAACAAAAATCATTTTCAGATAAGGAAATCACTACCTGAAGTGGTGACAACCAGGTTTAGCCACAGGACCCATGTGAAGGTGGAAAGAGAGGGCCCGGGGTCTCTTCTCAAACAAGTTGGGTAAACTCGAGAAACTTCAGTTTCCACCCTTAAACAAGAAAGTGTCATTGACCGATAGGTTTTAAATGTTTTTCCACCCTCACTATGGTGGAATAGCATCTGGGATTCACCTACGTTTCTGTGGTTCACATTGGAGCAGCTTGGTTTGGAGCCCCTGGTAGCCTGCTGTACCCTCCCTCCTCGCTGCCCTCCTAAGTATTTTTGCAGAGCTCTGGGCTTCTTGAAACACCAGGTGAAAAGAGCAGATCAAAGCGATCTCTAGAGTTTCTTACGTTGTGAATATTCCTGATTTCATGGAAATTACCTCAGAAGCTGAGACTCCAGCTATCTCCGCATTGCTCCCCAAGATGCTCTCCTTTGTCTACCACGGCTACCTGGCCTGTGCAAACCCACACCGTGGGAGAGTCTCCATGATGGTGTAGATCGGAAATGTCTCCCAAGTCTCCTGGGTCTGGGAGGTGATTGGATTATGGGGTGCTATATTCATCCAGTGATGATCCATCATCCAGTGATGATTTCAGCAGCTGAATGTCCTATTAGGAGGTGGGGCCTGGTGGGAGGTGATCACTGTGGACATCACCTGGAAGGGTGTATTCTTGTCCCCTGTCCCTCCCTTCTCTCTTTGCTTCCTGGTCACCATGAATTAAGCATCTTTTCCTCCGCCATGCCCCTCTGCCATCCTATTTCTACCTTGGGCAGAGTCGATTCAATCATGGACAAAATCTACGAGCTAAAGATAGACTGCTCCTCCATTAAGTTATGCGAGTGTCAGGTATTTCATCTGAAGGACATCAGTTTTCATTTGTTGAGATAGGTGACTGAATCACAGAGCTTAGTCTTAGCTTGGGAGCAACGACCACAGCTTTGGGCTCCCAGTCCGCATTTGCAAGTAGACTCTCGGAATCAACCATTTGAGTGGACCTCACAAGACTCCCCTGGCCTTGGCATTGTTACATTGTTCTTTATCTGAAAAGCTCTGTCCACCTCTCCACTTTGTACCAGAGTCTGCTGGCTTTTACTCTTTTTCAGGCACTATGTGATTTCCACTTTCTAAAGCAAAAATACCTCTGCATCACAAGACTTTCCATATGCTGCTGGAGCACTCTTCTCTCAAGTCTTCACTAAATGCACTTCTATCCCATCATTCAAAGTTCAGCTCAGATTTTCCTTTCTCTGACCTTTCTGTTCACATCGATTGTTCATGCTTGTAGTCAAATGCAGTTCTTATTCAGGATCTTTATGCCAATTGCAACTCTGTGATTTACAAACTCACCTATGCAAATGACTTGTTAGATGGTTTGATAAATATTTAGTTTAATTTACACTTCCCCCCCAGTACTGGAGGTCGAACTGAGGACCTTGTGTTTTTGAAGCAGGTGTGGCTCCACTGAGCTAAATCCCTGGCCCTAGTTTACACTTTAAACCAGGGGTTTAAAAGCTATAGTCTTTGGGACCTTACTTTTGCAAAATAAAGTTTTACTTACTAGAACATAGCCACGCTGATTCCTTTGCATGGTGTCATGACTGCTTCACACCAGAACAGTAGAATTAAGTCATTGCAACAGATTCATGGCCCACGCATTTCAAATACCAGGCTCTTTTCAATGAAACTTTGCCAAACCTTGCTCAAGACCATTAGCCCAATCAAAACAGAGAACCTGGGCTGGGGATTTAGCTCAGTGGTTCGGTGGCCTGCCTTGCAAGTGCAAGGACCCGAGTTCAATCCCCGGTGCCCAAAAAACAAAAACAACAACCAAAAACAGAGAACCTGGGCTGGGGATTTAGCTCAGTGGTTCGGTGGCCTGCCTTGCAAGTGCAAGGACCCGAGTTCAATCCCCGGTGCCCAAAAAACAAAAACAACAACCAAAAACAGAGAACCTGTCCATTTTTGCTTATCAGTTTGTACCCCTCTAGGTAACATAGTTCCGAACATATATTCTCAATTCCATAACTGTTTATTCGATGAATGAGTCAGTGAGTGAAACACAATGATCATTAATTGTATGCGTGGAATGTAGTCAGAATTCTATAGTACAGCATTTTATCAATACTATAGGAAGAATGTCCTGGTTCAGCATTTTATTGAAGTCTTTATAATTGTCAAAACAAAATTTGTAAAAATACAAAATGTGCTAGTGAATTTCCATTTCATTCAATAATATTGGCATTGAATTGAGACGGTCATGTCCAACCATTCAAAGGATTTGTTTCCACAAAGGAGCTGACGTCCTGAAATTGCCAACCATTCAAAGTCTTTTTGGATGAGGCATGGGACTTACAGATGCTATTTGCAAAATACTATTACAAAACATGAGTCATTCCTGGTTCACTTAAGAATATTTTATCTGTTCCACAAATGGCCTACTAAATTCACATAGACCAGCCCCATTAAAATATTGCTATTCGATGGGCAAAAATGAGTTTTTCTTCCATGGGTAAAATGCTGTAGGAATCACCTCTTTTGCAGAGTCTATGACTTTTGACTATAAATTAATATACGCGGTACATATGCACATATGCACACAGATACTTAGAAGGTAGAATTTTGCACCATTTTAAAACTTTGTTTAAACTTCTGTTTTTCACTGGTTCTATTGGAAAAGCACAAGTGCACAGATTGGGAAAGGGACGAGGCCGGAACATTTGCAGGTCTATGACAGGCCATACCCGTAGCTTTTTGCATCCCCGTAAGTAATTTATGGCTGCAATGAAGAGCTGAGTGTTTTCTGTATTCAAGGTAGCGGCCTGCATCCCGGGAAGCGTGGCCCTGCTTTCAAATGGGCTGCGTGTCATAGAAGTGGAAGCCAGCTCTCAGAACAAGAGGCCACTGGATCACGAAGCAGCTGTCTGGCAGCCCTTTTTCCTATGCAGCAGCCGTCCCTGAGTTGTGACTGTCACCGCTCAGCAGTTTCTCAAGGCCTCGTTTATTTGGCGCAAGAGACAGAGCAGTCCTGGCTCGGCTTGTCTCAGAAGGTAGGATCTGTACCTCAGTAGATAAGTGCACAGACTTATCTCCCTTCCAGACCTGCTTCTCTGCCACTGCTTAACTGCCCGCAGCAAGTGACTGGCTGGGTCTTGGCTCAGGTTCTTCATCAAAGTGGAGGAAATAATGACATCTATAAAGAAGATAGAACATTGGGCATGCAGAAAATGCTCAATAAACGTCAGGTATCATTATCAGCTTTTAAGTTGAAATTCTGAGATATCCTCTTACCCCAGTGGGGAAATTCATGAGGTTGCATTTCTTTGTCCACGGGCTGAACTTTCATTCATATCTGTGCTAATTCATACTCTCATGGGTACTCTAATGTCACTGTTGAACACGATGAAGTGATTCCCAAGGAATGAACTCTCAGCTTTAGTTCTTCTAAGAACTCAATGATGCTGAGCTACTCTCTAACAAAAATCCTTGGTCCTCAAACTTTGTTATGGTGCAGCTTTTCTGCTAGCATGTCACCTCCCCTTACAGGGAAAAGAACAACAGAACTAACATTTATTGATAAAAATTTATATGTCAGATGTGGATTAAGTGATTGCAGTTTGGTAATTTGATTTGTTTCATCTTCATGATGATGTAACAAAGCAGAAATCTAGTTCTGATCTATTTCCTTCAGCTTACTTGTTTATGTTGCATGAGGAGCCCAAGGTTTCTCATGGACGTTGCCTGTTTTATTATGTCAGCACCTTATAAGAGAAAAGGAAAGGAAATGTAGTCGTCCTGGCAACTTGACTGCTGTCTCCAGTTGCTGTGCCAGGTCCTTGCTACTCCATTCATTCTTAAGTCAGATATAGACATGTGGATCACCTTAAGTAGCAAATAAGGTTTCCATTTAGTTTAGTTTAGTTTTGTTTTGTTTGTTGAGACAGGGTCTCACTGTATAGTTGAGACTGACCTGGAACTCACCATGTAGCCCAGGCTGGTCTTGAACCACAGCGATCCTCCTGCCTCAGCCTCCCAAGTGCTGGGATTACAGGCATGTGCCACCAAGCCCGGCTAAGGTTTCCATTTAGAAGTTGAAATATCAAAACAATGTTAATGTGAAATCTTGCAGCTATCTCTTTGTTTCTCATTGTCCTGTCCTGTTCAGTCAGCACCCATATCACTTTTCAAGTGGCCTGCTGAATTTCTGTGCTAGAACAGCAACAGGTTTCTAACAGGAAAGATCTACTTTCACTCAGAGGTCATTGAGAGCTTGCCAAGCTCACACCTGTGTTTAGCATCTTAGGAAAAATTCTGCAGGGATAGAAGTGATTCATCCACTGTAACAGAGAAGTTTGAGGTCAAATCCCTGACTTCCCTGGGCTTTGCAGCACCTTTGTACTAGATCTGGCAGGTAGCTCAGGTAAATAAAGGTTAGACCCATATAGCATCACCACCCCCAACTTCAGTAATTCCAATCCACCTTTTTCACGCCAGGCAGGCGTGGCACGTATAGCAGGAATAGAAGTCCACCAGGAATGCCCAGAGCCCCTGTTCCTTCCTTCCTTTGTATGCCCAGAAGTTTGGAGGGCAGAATTCTCCTCCCTCCCTTGCTCTGGCTTCAGCATAGTTCTTCTACTCCATAGGGACCTGAAGGAAGACAGGGGCCACCTCGCCACCCTGACTCTAGTCATGGAAAGCACTTTGGCTTTCCCAAAAGAGTTTCCACCAGTTCATTAACAGCAAGCAAGAAAAACACAGCAACAACAGAAAACCAAGCGGAACCACTTCAGGGCCCCCAGGACCCGATTTTGAAGCTTGAAGAAATGAAAGCTAAACAAAAATGTTCCCCAAGGCCAGAGTTTAAGGGCTACTACTTCTCATTAAGCTGAGTTTGTGGCAGCTCATCTCCAATATCCACATCTGTTGAGCTTTCCCTGATTAATCATGGGTGGTTCAACACCTTCTCCCGGGCAAACCAGGGTTTTCACAGGTCAGCTCCAGGGGACACCGTCACATTTCTCTTTCATTTCTACTCCCCCAGTTTGTCTCATGATTCCCAGGCTCATTTTGTGATATCCGATACTCTGTTCCCTTCTGTTTCCTGTCATTAGCCGGAGTCCTCAGAGCCAAGGGGAGCTCACGACCTTCCTAACAGCTCTTGCTGAGAATGGAGGATGTTCTTTTGCCCTTTCTAGGAGCGGAATTTTCTGCAGAAGACAAGACAATGGTAAAAGGATGCCTGGAGCAGACACATAGTTCCTGGGGGACCAGAATAAAGGGGTGAGTGGCAGTGAGGGTTAGGGTAACAGGGTTGTGATGGTTCGTGCTCTACCCCATGCTGGGATTATTGGGTATTCTCTGAGGTCTAGGGAGGTGAATGGCAGCTTGGAGTAATA
>NW_022900919.1:13057697-13086572 GCF_012274545.1 Fukomys damarensis | reverse complement strand
TGGCTTGAAAGCACTTTTATTTAACAAGTAGCCTAAAAATAACCTTTGGCTAGGCTCACTCATTTCTTTCTGATAAAAACAAGAAATATCACATCTCACCTCACCTTGTTTTCTTTCATACTTAAATTGTTTTCTATCTTTTTTTCCCCCCATAATAACAGGTTTGGCTCAGCCTGTCCTTTTCCCTGAGGGACTCTTAAAGCAAGTAGGAAATTGTAATTTAGGAATCATCCAATTCAAATTGTAGTCATTTCATTCAGTCTAAATAAAAGTCTTTCCATCATTACATGTTATAATTATGTCACCACATGCTATATAATTCAAATTAGATGGTGATTACATGCCATATATTAACATTAATTGTGTAACTAGACATAACCATATGTTTATATGTGGATTTAATTACCATCTTTAAAAGTCCTATCAGAGAGGAATGTATGTGACAAATTTATAAAAGAGAGAAAAGTAGCAAGGAAAAGCCTGCTCACATCAATATATAAAATTAAGCATAAGGGGGAAATGTAAATAACTGAAATAGGCTTTAAGTTAGCATTTGTTTGTTTATCCTGGCTTTGTGCTTCGAATAATATTAAAATATCATGAAAATCATGTGGCTCAGCCATGCCTGCATCACCCCATACACCCCTTTCTAGCGCTTGCTTGTGGACATTTGTGGTGAGAACATCTTATGGAACTTTTCTTCTGCATATTCATAGAACTTTTCATAAGGGACTGTTGTGCATTCACTGCCTAGCATTTATCATGTACAATCTCAAGAGCACCATGGTATCCTGGTAAAAATACTGATTTCCAATATAAATCAGTATTTTTATCAGGATTTGGAATGACAGTTCATTAACTCTTTCGTTTGTGATCTCTATCATTGGGCTTTGTTTGTTTGTGCTTCAGGAGCCCCATCTATAAAAGGGCAGTAACGTCTACTTCGTAAGCTTATTTGAAAACTAGCTGTGTTGTTACATGAAAAGAGATGAAGAAAATGGCATGTAATAGCAGTTCAGTAAAAGCTAAGCTTTGTGGTTACTACTCTTGAGTCTCTAGCAAATTGAAAACCATCGTCTACCTATTTGGTAGATCTGATAGTTAATCCTTATGGTCAGTCCGACTGGCTCAAGGGATGTCTAGATTAGTAAAGCATGCTTTTTGATGTGTTTGAGTAGCTAATTGGAGGCATGATCTTGGTCACTATATCTGGTTCTTAGGTTGTTCTGGATTCTTGCCCTGCTCTCTACTTTCCAGATGCCACGAGGTGAGTACCTTTTCTCTGCCATGCCCTTCCAACATAATGATTCTGCCTTGGAATCTCAGCTGACTGTGAACTGAAACCTCTGAAATGATGGGCCAAAATGAAACCTCCCGCCTTTAAGTTGTGCTTGTCTGGTGTCTTATTTGAGCAATGGAAACCTGACTAAGACAGCGGCAATTTGAATGTCTCCAATTTCTGTGGTTTTCATCAATGTTTAGATAAGTATTTTTGTTCATATAACTTTTTCTTTGAAACTTTAAGGGAAATTTAGCAATTAAACATCAAAAATACAAGGAAAATGTGGAGCTCTTTCAATGTCCTTATCTCAACACAGTGCCTGGTTTAAGAAAGGCCGCTCAGCATAGAAAAATAACAGAGAAAACAAAATTTTCATGCACTTTTTGAGAAATATTCTTAATAAGCAAGGAAACTGAATATCTTCTTCTTACAAGCCTCTATCTCTCCCTTCTTAGACACACACACACACACACACACACACACACACACACACACATACACCCTCTTCTCCAGTATCTCTCATGTCTTTTCTCCAGTTTTTCTTTTTATTGACCATAGAACTCATTCTACAGACCTTGTATTATCTTGGCTTTCCTTCCAGCCAAGAACTTTCTGATATTTCTAAGTTTAGCTATTCTTACATTTGCAGCTAGCAGGAGCTCAAGAGCTGATCTACACAGGCTTCCAAGAGGGGCTCAAAGAAGGGATGGGCAAGACTGAGGGGGGAAGGGCACCTCTTTGCAATGCAGGAGTGAAAATGATGGAGCATTCGTGCTTCTGTGTATGTATGTATCTGTCATCTATCTACCAGTAATAAGCATCTATTTATATATTTACATTCATATCCACATCAATATTTATATCAGATTGCTAATATAGCTTAACTGATGTTTTTATATATCCACATTATTTTTCTAAAACCCAAATTATTAAAAGTTATGTTAGTATAATGCAGTTCAGTCCTGAGAAGTCAGCATTATTTAGTGATCATCAGGAACTAGGGACTACTTCTTACAAAATCTCTTTCAAACATCATAGTGATTTCTACTCTCTGCTCTCTCCTTAGAGAGTTGTCTCATTTCTCCCTGAAGACACAGAAAGTGTTTAGAATGGAAAATTCAACTCACATACTTCTCTGACGAGATGCATTGGAGGAATGCATATGCATCTTCACGGTGGCCTTGGGAGACACAGAATGGAGACATGAGACTTTTGTAATTAAGATATGTTTAGGAGCAGGTCATGTTGGGACTTAGCCCAAGTTACAGGTGAGGAGGGGTATGGATTGAGTAGGACAGGAGCTTGAGTGAGTTAACTAAGTTAACTAAGTGAGTTAACAGTTAACTGAGCTATCCAATGAACTACCCAAAACCATGTATTGAACTTACATATACATAGCCTGTGAAGTGAGCTGTATTAACAATAAAGAGAAGCTTCCTGCTGGAGATTTGGGCAACAACATTGCTCACTGACAGAGCATTGCTCTGTCAAGGTCCACACAAAGTGTAGGGACAAGAGAAGTACCTGGCAAAGGATAGGTAGGTGTCAGGTCCCCTTTAGCCAGCCACAATTTGGAGTCAATCTCTAGTAATAACAAAAACTAACATTTCTGGCATAGGAACAAATTTCCCAGTTTCTGATTGCATCAGTGAGGGTGGTCAGATTCCAGCTCTTTCAGCAGAAAGGTATTTTCCTAAGATTCCAGGGAAGATCATTGCATGTCTTTACTTGCTGTTAAGTTCTCATCATACACGATAACTTTCTTTTTGTCCATGGGCTATCAAATTCTTCATGTATCTTCTCCTTTCATGACATTCTCTTCTCTCAAGTTCTTTGCACAGTAATTTAGAACTAAGCTGTTAACAACTTTTTCAGATTAGTTCATGGTTCCTAAACTTGTCTATCCAGTAAATTTGTTGAGTGTCTGCTGTGTGTGTGATATGTAGTAAGGGGAAAAAAAACCTTCATGGAGTTTGCATTCAGTGGAATAAACAGACATGAAACATAAAGATAAATATAAGGGAAATAAAGACCAATTATAATTTCTGATGAAAATACATGATAAAGATAAGAACATTTCCATAGAACCTTCTGCCATCATAGGAACATTCCATTTTTGTGCTTTCTAGTAACAAAAGGGGCCCATTTAGCACTAAATATTTAGCCAAAGATATAGCATATTGTTTTACATTAAACTTTAGCTTACATCACTGGTCATAGCTGGCTAGAAATTATTAAATTGGGCAGTGCAAGTTGATAGTATTATGGACTAAATATACATTTATAGTTCTGTGTATGATTTTGTGATTCTTTATTTAAGCCAGGCACCATTTATATCTTTACTGTTATATATTTTGTACCGGGGATCAAACTTGGGTACTTGTGCTTGTGAAGCAGGCACCAGAACCACTGAGCTAAATCAATTAAAAATATTAGGTAAGTGATTAAAAGTTAAAAAACAGAAATCCTAAGTAACATGCAAATTCCTCAATATGAAGATGCAAGAAAAGTTCTACAACTTTCAAGACAATGGGCTAAGTTGGCTACTGATATTTTGTACCGGGGATCAAACTTGGGTACTTGTGCTTGTGAAGCAGGCACCAGAACCACTGAGCTAAATCAATTAAAAATATTAGGTAAGTGATTAAAAGTTAAAAAACAGAAATCCTAAGTAACATGCAAATTCCTCAATATGAAGATGCAAGAAAAGTTCTACAACTTTCAAGACAATGGGCTAAGTTGGCTACTGAATTTCCTGCCCTTTAAAAATGTAGCTCAAAGGGAAAAGAAAAAATTAGAAAAGGGAAAAATTGGAGCAAAGTCTTTGTAAATAGGGAAAAGTGGAGGGGGTAAAGGGAGGAGAGGGGTATGGGGAAAAATAAGAACCAAGATACATAATGCAAAGGTGCAAGAATCCAATAATGAATGTAACTGTACTGTATACCTAAAAAGTACCAATAAACTCAATGAGAAACAATGTAGCTCAAGGACAAAATGGGACTGGACAATAACTTCTTCTAGGGGAGGCTTGAGGGAATCAGGGCCTGATACTTATGGAGACATTATAGTTAAGTCTCGTTAACTGAGGATGAGGTTTAAAAAAAAGTCCAATTTTGCACAGACACCTTAGGAAAGCAGGTGCTCAGGGTGGAAAGTGGTGTCTGCTCTCGACTTCTAGGGGTTCCTTATTCTCTGACTCCTCCCCTTGTCCTTAAAGTCAACATAGATTTCCCTCATTAGCTTGTTCTGAGAGCTGTCAGATACTCACTGCTTATCACGTATCACACAAGCACTTAAGAGCTTTCAGCTACTAATATTTTTATTTGCTTCTCACAGTGTTCACCGGGACCCCCATATTTTGACAGATCCTGACGGGACTCGTTGGACTTCTTGCCAGGTAGGTCCCTCACTGATCTAGATGTACATCTTCACGGTCATAGCCACGCTGAGAATCTAGAATGTCACCCTGTAACTGCTGTACACAACTGCAACGTCTATCACAGGAAGCAAATGTTCTTGCCGATCCATCTCTTCTCTCTTTTCTTCTTCCTCGCTGTTTCACTTTCTATCTTCCATTTTCAGTGTTTAAAGTAACATCCTTAATGGTGAAAGTTCTAAAATACATAGCCAAAGGAGTCATTTGAAAAACTTAAATTTCATTCTGTGAGGGTTTCATTGTTACTTTAAAATAAGAGATAGTGCAGAGGATACACACACACACACACACACACACACACACACCCCTACCTCATGGTCATTAGCTTCTATCAACTCATGGTGACATCATACCCAAATAAGCTTGATTTTAGTGTCTTCACATTTCCAGTTCAAGTCCCTTCTCTAATCTCATTTTTCACACTGTATGGGAGGCTGTTTGTGACATTCCCAGGAAGAGTGAGAGGATGCTCTTCATAATTGTTCCTGTGTAATGCTTCATTCTTCATCAGGATCTGTCTTGACGCTTCTCTAAGCAGCACTCTCACCATCCAGATTGGACATGTGAGCGCCACACTTGCTTTGCTACCTCCGTGATGTGGATGCCGGATAGGATTCTGAAGGTGGAGGATTGTTTACCTGCCTGGGTAGGAGAGGACATTTCTTTTGGCATTTCATCTGTACTCTTGTCAGGTCTGGTCACGTTGCAGTCTGGCCTCCTTTGGTTTTTACATTTGGAACACGTGTGACTGTCCCTGGCCTGGCCAGCTCATTGCTCTCAGGTGACTTGCGCAGAAATCACAGACACATTTGGTGCTGCAAGTTCTGGCCTTGTTACTTCCCAGACAGGGTGTCTGGATCCTATGAATCTGAGACGTCTCAGAAGGGAAGAGTGTATCAAAATCCATGCTGAGGCTCTTGGGTGTTTCTGAAAACACACCCTCCACCCCCACATCCTTCTGAGAAGAGGATGAGTAGTTTCTTTACCGTTAGACTTTAGTGAATAAAACATTTTCACTGCATGTGGCTGTTTCTACCTACAGGAGTTTGAAGGCCATCAGGATATGCCACAGTCCACCAGAGGAATGGCTATAATACCTAGCTTTGCATCGGGATTAAGGCACAGGCCTCAAAGTTGAACCTACCCAGACTAATTCTTGGCTGCACTACTCAGTATATGTAAAAGCAGCTGCAAGTTGGATAAGCCCTACCTGACTTGATTTCCCCATCTGTCAAATAGAAGAAAGAATGGTACTTAACCCATAGCATTGTGAAAGGATACAATTAATTTTTTCCTTATTTGATTATCCTCAGTATTTTATTACAGCAAAGGAAAGCGTACACACTCTTGATACATGCTTAAAATGTCTCTTGATTTAACAAATCTCAGGACAAACCCACATTCATGAGAAAAGAATACATTCCTTTTTTTCTGGAAGAAGTGGCAGAGCTCATGGCAGAAGTGCTGTGCATATAGAGAAGGGTAGAAATATTGCAGCTGTTTTTATAAATAATCTGCTAGTACAGTCAGATGTGGTAGGATACGCCTGTTATCTCAGCGTTCAGGAGGCTAAAGCAGGAGCACTGCCATGAGTTTGAGGCCAGCCTGGCTGCACACAGTGAGTTCAAGGCCACCTTGAGCTACATAGTGAGACCCTGTCTCACGACAAAAGCAAAACAAAGCACAAAATAACCTACCAATACCTTAGGTGGCCTCAAGTCTCCTTACCTTTCCTCATGAATACGTAGGTAGATGAAAACGAAAGGCATGTGAATAGACACATTGTTCCCACATTCCAACCTCCCTCTTCCTCACTTGTTCTTTAGATCCTGGCCTGGCTGTGGACTGGGGTTCTTAGTGTATCTCCAATAACATGTGAAGCCAGAGCCACAACACTGTCATCTCTAAGTGGGACCAGCAGCCAGAGACCCAGAGAAGCGACTTGCCTAACTTTGGGCCAGGCCACATTATGGCATTTTCTCTTCAACATGATTATTTCTTTTTCATACTTTTATCTGCCCTCTCTTGGAGATTTTTGCAAGTTTACAATTAATAATAGAGAGGAGTAAAGAAATAAATTAGAACATGGTGCATGTGAAACACACCACACAGAACAGATAGGCATGGTGGAGAGTCAGCCCACCTTGCTTCAACTAAATACACTCTTGGATTTTAGAAATCAAGTGCCACTCATATTTACTGCCTCTCGCGTATTCTTGCAGTGTCACCACTCAGATGTCTGCTGCTCGGGCACTGATGTGATGATGCGTCTTGCATGGTTTCACAATGACACGGCTACTGAGCCATCTCAGTTTCCATCGGGTGCAAGAGGACCACTTAAGCTAATAATACTAGCATATACAAAGAACTTTTGATCTTCAGGCCTCTTTACAGGCATTAGCAAATTAATTTTCCCAGAACCCTTTGGAGGCAGGTAATTCTTTTTACAGTTGGAGAGCATGAATCTGGTGCTGTACTGACTAGAAGTGCACCCAATGACGCAGTGCTACCTGGAACTCTGGTCCACCCCTTGCCTCTTCTTGCTTACCCTTGCATCCATTACAGGACGCTCACATGTCCTTAGCTCAAAAAGGCTGGATTTAATCTGACCAGCGTTATTGGAAATATGTATCATGGACTCGTAATACTTTAGGGTTCAACTCAGTGGAGACAGGGAGAGCTTAAAAAAGATGTGGTTTCTGATAATCATCACCATTGGCCACCTAAAGCAAGTAGGGATACATGGAGAGATGACTGGTTCAGGAAAAGGACAGGGGGAGCCTGGAATACCTTCCTGTGCTGGAAAGTAATGAACTGCACCAAGTCTGTGGCGAGCAGATCCCAAAGGAAGGAACTGGTTCAGAAGGACTCCAGGTGGCCAAGTTTAGGAAGATATGAACATAAAATACAATAGTGATGAGATGAATTACAACATATTAAATAGAAAAGAACGGAAGTGTCCATAGTGATAGGCAAAGAAAACAAAGTGGAATTTGAACTCTTCTTTATGAGGGATGCCGGCTAACAAGGCTGAGGAATGAGTGATAAAATTAAACAGCGGACGTTTTAATAGTTGAGAATGTTCACAAATGATCAAAACATCAGCCAGAGGTTATTAATAATACCTGGAAAAGGTATTGCCTTAGTCCATTTAGACCACTTTAAAAATACAGTAGCAAATTTGTTTCTCACTGATCTGGAAGCTGGAAATCCCAAGACCAAGGAGCAGACATATTCAGTGTTTAGTAAGGGCCACTTTCTGGTACTTGGATGTTTTTATCTCACTGCATCATCACATGGAAAAGGACTAAAAAGCTCTTTTTAAATCAGGGTGCTAATCAAATTCATGAGGGCTCCATTTTCATGGTCTAGTTACCTTCCAAAGATCCCACTTCTAATGCCCTCACTTTGACAATTAGGATTTCAATGGAGGAATTTGGGATGAAAAATACCTAGCAAGTATCTTTGCTGTTAGGAAATGTAGCAGGAATTAACTGAACCAAGCTTACAAACAAAATAATGTGTTAAACTGGCTTCATTTACTTTCTGGTTACAATGGAGAAGCTGCAGCATTATTTACATTGCATAACTTTTACAGCTTCAAAGAAATATGACTTACATACCATATAATCCACTTAAGGACATAATTCAATGATTTTATTTATTTTTCTTGGATAGAAAGCTGGAAGAGGGATTTCTGAGACATATAGCTTTATGATTAACATTCTAAGAGATGTTTTCCAAATTGGCTGTCATTCAATATTCCCACTGACGGTGGGTCAGAGATCCAGTTTTTCCACATTTCTCCAACACTTGCTATTTTGTGTCTTTTTCATTGCAGTCCATTACCCCATCGCGGCTTTGATTTTCATTTTTCTGATAGCTGATAGTGCTGAACATTGTTTCACATATCTACTTCACCATTTATATACATTCTTTGAAGAAATGTCTATTCAAATTCTTTATATCTTTATTATTTTTATTTATTGGGTATTCATTTTTTATTACTGAGTTGTAAAAATTCTTTATTTTACCTTTCAGATACAAGTACTTATCAAGTATAAGTTTTGCAAATATTTTCTCCCAGTCTATAACTTGTCTTTTCAGTTTCTTAATTGTATCTTTTGAAATACAAAGGAATTTATTTATTTGTTTGTTTGTTTATTGGTACTGGGGATTAAACTCAGGATCTTACACTTGTGAGTCAGGTGAGGTGCCACTGAGCTAAATCCCCGACCCTAAAGGAATTTATTTTTAATAAACTCTGATTTATCCACCTTTTTTTTTTCTTTTGTGGCTTATACTTTTGGTAAGATGGCAAAGAACAATACTTTCCAAACCACAAAACTTCTTTCCTATTTTCTCTAGAAGCTTAGAAGTATAGATTAGCTCTTATGTTTTGGGTGCTAGTCAACTTTGAACTATTTTTTATGTGGAATCAGGTAAGGGTTCAAGTACAACCCCCAATGCCTATGAGTCATTTCAGCACTATTTGTGTGTGTGTGTGTGTGTGTGTGTGTGTGGTGAGGGGGCAGGGTGGTATTCTTTGCTCACTGAATTGTTCTGGGTTCTTTGTGAAAAGTAAACGATAAATATAAGGGTTTGTTTCTTTAGTCTCTGATTGTGTTCAACCAATTTCTATGCCCACCATTATGCTAATCTAACACTGCCTTGATTGCTCTGTAATTATGGCAAACTTCAAAATCAAGTAATGTCAATCTTTCAACTTTTGTTTTAAGTCTTTTGCATTTTCATATGAATTTTAGGGTGATCTTTCTGTTAAAATGCTTTCTTGAATTTTGATAGAGATTGCATCAATGTAAATTAATTTGGGGGAGAATTGTCCTATTAATAAGCTTGAGTCATCCACTCTATGAACAAACAATATCTGACCCTTAATTTAGATCTTCAACTCCTCTCAGCAATGTTTTGAGTTTCCACTGTACAGGTATTATATTTCTCTTGTTAAACTTATATTAAAGTATTTTAACTCTAACAAATATTAAAGTATTATAAACTTAAATTATTTAAATCAGAAGCTATTTTAATTACAATTGTTGCATTGCTAATGTATAGAAATGAAACTGATTTTTTTGTATTTATTTTGCTACATTAATCTTGTACTAAATTTGGACAAAATATACAAACTTTGTATCACTACATCCTTTCACTCTACTCTAATGGCTTATGCATGTAGTGTTATATGAATAGGTGAATTTATATACCCAACAATACATACAATATTTAAATTATTGCTGCATACAACCTTATGTTGAATACTTATCATTGATTTATATATCTACATTTCAGTTTGACTTTTTTCATCTTTTTTAGTTAAGATTACTTAGATATGAAGTGACTGTTATCCTGTTTCACTTCTTAAATGATTTCCTTTAATTTATTGAGGTTAGATCAATTTAATATTTAGGAAATTCAATGAAGTTTCATATTGACAGGATTTTTCCTAAGTATGATCAACAATTATTTTTACATCTTATAATTTTTATTCAAATTTTAGACATTCTATGTTACTTCTTGCTGAGAGAAAATACCTGACACCCAAATTAAAGAAGGAAAGGTTTATTTAATTCACATTTTGTAGAAGTTTCAGTCCATAGTCAACTGGCTCCAAGGCAGGGTGGCATGGCGGACAGGCACCGCCAAGGAGAAACAGTTCATGGTAGGCAGAAGGTAGCAAAGCAACAAGGGATGACCACAGCTCTTTCTTTCCTTTCTGTCTTATCCCACAGCTCTTTCTATCCCTGATAGTTTATCCAGGCTGTTTAGTGGTGGTAGCACTCACCCACTTAATACGAGTTCCCTTGAATTTAGCCATGCACCATGAATCCAGTCCGGGTCACACACTCTAGATCCAGCCACCACTGAGAAAGCCTCACTACAACAATATAAGGCTTGGGGTGGCGGGTCATCTAGACACAGCCATAACAAATTTTAAATAGTATCTTGGGCTAATTTCAGACACTGACTTTTTCCTCTGAGAGTATTTTGTCATTTTGTAACTAGCACAGGCTAAATTCACGAATTCTGTTTCCCTTACTCGATGCAGCCACTGTCTCTGTTCTACTTGGTTTTATCAGTTGTTTATTCATTTATACCTTTATTCATTATTTTTGAGCCTGACCTCCTATTGCAATGTTAGTCTTTAGTCAGTGATTGTTCAGAAGTGGAGCTCAAACACCCCAAGCTGATCAGAACTTCACACTGTGTTGTCAGACCTTCAGGACAGTGTAGCAACTCAGAGCAAAGAGCCATGGCTTCTCAGGTAGAGGGAAAACATTATGGAAAATAGAGGGCTTCATACTTTTCTTCAGTGAATTTGGAGATGCAGAAAAAGGAAGGACAAAGCTGAAAAACGTAGAGGAAAAAAAATGTATTAAATCCGATGGAAACCTGTCTGTTTTAGGACGAAGACAAGATTTGCATGTTCTTAGTGTGGGGTAAACATTGAAAAAAGTAGGGTGAAACAAATTTGTGGGTAAAAAATGAAAGAATAACTAAGTCAAAGATTTCCTTGTGTTTTCAAATGTGGATTTTGAATGAAGAAGTCCTTTGCAAGTTGTAGAATAGCAGGAAGGGCCACAGATTTTAATTTATCCTGTAGGAATAGTGCTTGACAGAAGTTAAATCAGAAATAATATAGACATGGAGGTACTGAAAAGGCTTATATGCTGACAGAATAAAAGAAAATAGAATTCTCTAGTAAAAAAAAGAAGAAAGAAGAAAAAAAAGCATCAGGAGGATTGAAAAAAGAAATCGGTCCTCTACTTCCTTTGTCTTATAACACTTCTTGCTCTGGGCCTGAGCTGAGGAAATGGCCCCTATGCTGAGAACCCAGTTCTAACCCTAAGTCCTTGCACTGGGTACAGCCCCTCCCACACAAACAGGCTACACTAGAATTAAAATGACTTTTCCTGGTTTGAGGACACCATTCACCAAATGAAATCAGAAAGATGATTTTAATAATAATTAAATTTATGAAGAGAATTTTATAAAACCTCAAGAACTTTAACCAATTTTATGCATCTCGTCTTTGCAATTTAGCTGGCTTTGTTTTATTAATTATTGGGTTCTATGACCCAGTAATTTCATGGCTCCATGAAGGATCCTGGTTTCTTTTAAGAAATGAAGAAACAAAATCATCATGGAGTAAAAGGATATGTGTACCTAAGCAGAGAAATTTTAAGAATCTCAATAGAAAATAAAACAGCTAGATATTAAGCCTCCTGGCTGTCATAAAAATTACTTTTTAAAAAATTTCAGTGTTTACTCTGTTCCATATAATTAATTAATTCAGGTTCTTGTATGACTTCTCTCATTTCATACAGATGGGAATGTCACTCAGTTGTGGATTTTTAATTCTATTGTCTTTTTCCTGAGAACTTTGCCACATGAAGTTAGAAAACCCTTTCTCTGTCCTAGCCAACCAAGATCACAGCATTCTTTGTTCTTTTAGGAGTTACCTTCCCTTAGCCTTCTCCACGTTGGTTTGAGGATTGAGTATAATTGAAAGCAGAAATAGTCTTATGGACAAATGTAACAATATTTTCAAGATACTTTTAAAAGATTTGAGTTGCATATTTTTATATATATTGTGTTTTGAATACTATGTTTTTGTGCAAATCATTTAGTATATTATGCAAATAATTTAGTGCTCTCCTTCTACAACAAAAATTATGTACACCACAAAAATAATGACCTTTTTATTGGTATTAATACCAGGCCTCTCACCCATTACTTTTCTTCTTCTATTTAATAAATGCAATTCAGATTTTGCTTCAGACTGTAATGTGCATGTAGTGAAAACCATGGTTTCTGAAGTAAAGATGGCAAGAGAGGTTATTAGCAATATGTGCAATTCTTTCTCTCTCTCTTTCTTTCTTTCTTTCTTTCTTTCTTTCTTTCTTTCTTTCTTTCTTTCTCTTTCTTTCTTTCTTTCTTTCTTTCTTTCTTTCTTTCTTTCTTTCTTTCTTTCTTTCTTTTGTCTATTATCATGTCTTGATACCTGCAGTTAAAGTGAATATAATTAAGAAATCTGGAGATAATAGTTTCTGGTTAGGATATGGACATGGTGTGTCTGTCATTTAAAAGATAATCTATATATAAGATGATCTTGGTTTCCATTGTGCTTCATTAAACACACGCAAGAATCATCTATAACACCAGAACCAGTCACAGAGAATTGAACATTTTATTTTTCTTCTAACTCACTGTTTTTTTCCAAAAGTAAGCTCTCTGCTTTAGCTCCGCAAATCTATGACCTCCAGCTTTATTATTTTAGGTTGAAATACTGATGTTTTATCTGGCCTGTCTCTTTGATCTATTCAGATTTCTCTTCTCACTTACTGACTTTAGCTTTTTACCTGACTCTTTTTGATAAGCATTCTTTAAAAATTTACCATAGTTATCAGTAAAACTTAGGCTTAACTATGATCATATGAATGAAGCATCTGACTTTCTGGCCTCAACCGCCTTTCAACTGTGCCAGTTGAGACAGGAACATTCAGAAAACTGTAGAGTTATTTGAGTGATTTAAATGTAGAAGTTTCTTTTGAGAAGCCCCTGTGAAATAGATATTTTAATGCACCAATGCACCAGTCTATAGCTCTTGAAATGATGATGCTGTAAAACAATTTACATTCTAAATTCCTTCTCATGTCTAATTGATGACAATATCATTCACAATTCAAGTTATAAAGATTTTCCATTGGAAGAGCCAGCTTCACTTAGACTTTTAGATTTAATAGGATGCATCTGTCACATCTAGTCAATCCACCACATTTGACTTCCAGTAGAAACAATAAGCAATTCTTCTGCTTTAGCTTCATGAATCTAAAACCAGCAGGTCACAGAGCCGAATAATTAGTGAAACAAAGCCAGCTAAATTGCAAGGTGTATAAAATTGGTTCTAGTTCTTGAGGTTTTAAAAAATTCTCTTCATACATTTTATTATTATTAAAATCGTCTTTCTGATTACATTTGGTGAATGGTGTCCTCAAACCAGGAAAGGTCATTTTAATTCTAGTGTAGCCTGTTCGTTTGAGAAGGGCCATACCCAGTGCAAGGACTTAGGGTTAGAACTAGGTTCTCAGCATAGGGGCCATTTCCTCAACTCAGGCCCAGGGCAAGAAGCGCTGTTCCTCTTATCAGATGACAACATTTTGTGTAGTGCTCACTCTCTTGGAGAGATCTAGGAAAAGAAAACCGAGTGGACTTTTTATGATGAGGAAGATCCAAATTGTATAGCGGACAAGGTGAAATGGGAAGAAAGGGGCTAAAGGTGTAAGTGGGAAGGGTAGGGAAAAGGAAATAAGGGAAAAGAAAAAATATGAGAAAATGCAAACAAAGTCTTTGTAAACAGGAGAGCGGGAGGGGGTGAAGAGAGGCATGGGTTTGGGGAAAAAATGAGAAGCAAGATTTGTCCTGTAAAGGTACAAGATCCCAGTGATAAATGTAACTCTATGGTATACTTAAAAAGTACCAATAAACTCAATGAGGAGAAAATAAATAAAACAAAATAAAGGCCAGAGGTTTATCTCAGTGGTTCTGCCATGCCTGCCTCCCAAGCGCAAGGTCCTGAATTCGATCCCCAGTTTTAAAAAAAAGAAAGAATATATATAATTTTTTAACACAGACAAGGTATATTAAAAACCAGTGAATTGTTTGGCTAGGAAGAAGATGGGGTCAGATAAGAACAGTCCTTAATTCTTACAGAATAAATACACCATATGAGTCAGAAAATATTTTGGCTACTTGGATAGGTATTATCTCACGTAAACATATGGCAGCCTGTGATGTCGGTATATTGCATTTATCCCCATTTTTAGTTCAAGAAGTAGAAATAATAATAGTGGTGGTGGTAGTAACAGTGACAGCTACATTTGTGTAGCATTTGCTATGTTGCAGGTACAATGGTATTTACTCTGTATGAATTATCTCTAGAGGTCAGAGGAAATTTGTTAGGTAAGCACTACCGTGGTATCTATTTATCGACCAGAGAACCTAGATCTAGGGAGCTTAAGTAATTTGTCCAGTGATCAGCTAGGCTGTGAACCCCTGGGACCCAGGCAGTCACAGTGTAGATGCCCTGCCCTTAACTACTCCACTCTGCTCTTACTCGTATTCACAGATGTGTGTAATTACGTGCATATGTGCTGTCCTCATGGATCTATTAGAGATTTACCTTGATATTCTAGTCCTGCCCTCTCTGTTTATGGAGGATGCATTTGTATTAAAGCTTGAGTGGTGAACCTGGGATGAAGCATTTGCCGAGTGAGAATGAAGCCCGGAGGCAACCAAACACAGGCCCGGAGCCTCTGAGACCGACAAGGCTACGTGTGGGAAAGGGAAGAGGGGCTCATCAGTCAGTCTTTGGTATTTCCACCGAACGAAAGTGTTTCTGGTCCAAACTGAAAGCTCCCTTTCCTGTCTTTAGTCTGGCTATTGCACATCCGGTCCTGTCTAATTATTTTGACTATCTTCTTCCCTCCAAGTCACGTGGATCAATTTTCCTGATCTGAGTTTTCTGAAACCAGAAGCAGAAATCCCAACGGGCTATTCCCAGAACAAAATGAGATTTACTATTTGAGCCGAGAAGGTATTTGTTACATTAGCACTGTGTGTCAGCTGAAAGGACAAGTCCTGGCTGTGGACTAGAAGAACACATGGCGTCTGTTGGCGTCTCTCTCTCCTCCCGTGCTTTTTCAGTTGCCGTAGATATAATATCTGACCTCCAGAATGCAGAGAGGAAAGGAGAACAAAGGTCTGGAGCTTTGGCTGTGCAGCGACGGCTCTACTTGGAACTCTGTTGGTGCACTGACAGCTCTACCTAGAGGCTCAGAGTCTGGCACCCCGCCTGTTCCTCCGTAGTTCTGAGCGCTGGCCCTGTCTCTGTTGCTAAGGCTCAATCCATGGTCATTTGCCCCCTCCAATCTCTGAGAAAGGAGTGGAGGACCATGCAGTCAACTCTTGGCTGACTGTAAGATATTAGGGAAAGTTTGAGACTGGACACTTCTACCTTGGACTGAATAATATTCTCCCCAAAGTCATATGCTGAATAAACAAAGAAGGAAGTTACTGTGCTGCCTGGGATGATGGGTCCTGACTTTCAGTGGGAGGTTGGACTGCTACTTTACAATGGAGGTGGGGAGGAGAATGTCTAACCGCTAATGAGACTTGGAAATAAGGTTTTTAGGAGGTAACTGATGTGAAGGGAGATGATAAGAATAGGATTCAATTCTAGTAGAATTATTTTCCTTGTAAAAGGAAGAGAGATTTTTCTCTCTCCCCCAGGTTTAAACACTGAAGAAAGGCCATATAAGGACACAATAAGCCAGAAAGAGCATTCTCACCAGAATCTGACTGTGCTAGTGTCTTGTTCTTGAACTTTCAGCTTCTAGAAATAAAAGAAAAAACATTTTTCTCCATTTAAATCACTGTGTCATATGTGCTTATAGCAGCCAAATCTGACTAACATGGATTTTAGTATCCGGAGTTGGAACATGGTTGTTTGCTTTGCTTAGAAGCAAAAATGGTCAGATGTGTGACTATAAATTGCCTTCTGAAGTGTAACCAATGATTGGCCGGATGGTCGGAAACCTGGAAGAAACATGATCCGAAAAAGAGTGACACAGTTTTGGAGAAGAATGTGGACAGATAATTTGTGCCCCATATACGTGCTCATCAAAGGGCACACACTCAGCAGAAGAGGACCGTGATAATCCAGTGAATGGGATGACCCATTCCATGGCTTCCATTCAACCTCTTTTCCTACTCATCCCTGTCAGGTGTACATGGTTGCCAGGATCAAGGTTATGAATGGGTTTAGCAACAGGAACATCCACTTATTAAGGCTGACATAGCTACAGCCACTGCTGGTGGGATCAACATTTGAACTGGTGTCCTGAGTAGAGCAGATTGTCCTCCCTCATACATGCGGCTCTCATCCATTTAGTTGAAGGCCTCAATACAGCCAGATGATAGGCCCTCCCCATGTAAGGGGGGTGCCTACTGTCTGAGCTGGGACAACGTTGTGGTTTGTTTGTGCATTTTGCCCTGCCGTTAGACTCAGGATGATGCGTTAACATTTCATGTGTTTGGAGACTGCTGGTTTGTGGACTGCAACTTACACCATCAGTTCTCCTGGATTTCAGGCTTTCAGACTTCACCTGAAGCTATACCATTAGCTCTGTTGGGTCTGAAGCTCGTTTATTGCAGATCTGGGGAATTCTCAGCCTCTATAACCATATGAGGCAATCCTACATGATTCCCTTATTGTAACTTTCTTTCTTATCTAGCTGCTTTTTATGGAGAATGTTGATTAACGTAGTCCTATTGTCACCATAGACATCACCTAGTTCAAGTTACCAAAGAAATTGGAGGAACGGGAGTCTGTTCATCGTAGTCCAAACAAATCTTCCCGTTATTTCTCTGGACGGCAGACCAACGCTATTTGAATATCACAGACATGTATTGCTAGAACAAAGTAGATTCAACCCCTTTCCATTTAAAATGATAACTTCCGGGCTTTGGAGTCAAGTGCTTCAAACAGAACTTATGGGGAGATTGAAAGGGATGTAATAGTGAGTTATAGAGAAAGAACAGGTAGCATTTGCATCAGGATGGAAGACCCAATAAATTGGTTAAGACCTGAACGAACTGGTTATGGAAGACCCGGTAGGAATTCACAGTCACAGTCAAGATGAAGACGGGCAAGTAGAAGGGCAAGAGGAAAAGATCTTTACGTAAGTCTGGATGATCTGTATTATTTTCCCTGAGAGGCCCTCCTCCTGGAGGGTGCATGGCTTTACCTGATCTTTAAAAGGAATCATTCAAACCTCTTCTTCTTCAGAGAAAATAAAGCTCTACGAACATGGTCTGCTAAATATATAGCCATTCTGACTTTTGTGTAATGCTAGTATACATCAAAATTAAGGTTTGTTTAGGAAGAGAAAAGAAATTGCAATAAATTATAAAATGCAAAAGTTGAAAAATATTATAAGCATTACAACATTAAAAATAATGTAATGTACCCCTGCCCTCCCTTTACTCCCTCTACCCCACCATTTACAAGGACTGTTTCCATTTTTTCCTTTTCTTGTATTTTTTCTTTTCCCTTATTACCTTTCCCCTCCCCTTCCCACTTCCCCTACACCTTTTGCCCCTTTCTTCCAATTTCACATTATCAGTTATACAATTTGGATCTTATTTATACTTTTAGTTTTTCACACCAGAGAAACTATTCGGTATTTACATACGTGTTTCCTACTTACTTCACTTAAGAGTATGGCCTCAGTATGTGGTACAGGGAAAAAATGAAAACCAAGATCTGTCATGTAAAGGTACAAGATCCCAATGATGAATGTAATTGTGCTGGGAAAAAATGAAAACCAAGATCTGTCATGTAAAGGTACAAGATCCCAATGATGAATGTAATTGTGCATATACCTAAAAAGTACTAATAAGCTGAATGAGAATAAAATTATGTAATGTTTTCCAATTAACACCCTGGCCTCTAATATTTTCTTCCTGTATATGTTCGTTTATATAATCTCTGATATACTGCCTAGTCCGATTAGAGCCATTTTCTGAAATAATAGGAACAATATTCATTTTTTCCTCTTGCACGATTGCTCATTTGCTTTTTTAAAGTTTAGAAAAATTCCAGAAGCATATTTTATTGTTTTTATGTTAATGTTTTGGAGGACTTTATCTTTAAAGCCATTTTAAAAGGATAGCAAAATTAAGAGGCAGGTGCAGAGATTTCCCGTACACCCTTAACCCTCACACATGTGCAGCCTATTGTAATGTCAGCATCTTCGGCCTGAGTGGCACGTTTGATGCAGTTGAGAAACCTATGCTGGTGGCTGATGTCCCACCATTAACTGAAATCTGAAGTTTACACTGTGGTTCATTCTTGATGTTACACACCCTGGGGGTTTGGACAGAAGTATAATGACACATGTGCAACATTGTCGTACAAAATTGCTTAGCCTCATGAGTCCCACGCACTCATTTCTAGATGCCCCCAATTCCTACCAACCCAGGTTTTGAAGACCGTCTTCATCGTTTTGCCTTTTTTTTTTTTTTGCAGAATTTCATATGGTTGGGATGTTACAGCGTGTAATCTTTTCAGATTGTCTCCCTTCACTTAGTAAACAGACATTTAAGTTTCTTCCCTGACTTTTCATAGATTGATACCTCATTCTTTTTAGTTCTGAGTAATATTTCACTGCCTGGATGCGCCATGCTTTATTGATTAGTTCAACTATCAGAGGACATCTTGGCTGTGTCTGAGTTTTAGCAGTTGTGAATAAAGCTGCTGTAAACATGCAGGTTTATGTAGGAGCGGAAGTTTTCATTTCCTCGAGGTGAATACCAATTAGCTAGTATGGGCTTATCAAGCACGTTTAGTATTGCTGTTTAGAAAATCTAGGTCAAGATCTTTTCATATGTATAATTATTTCGTATAACTGGAGTGCAGCTACACATGAGAAATAGTGGTGATTCTTTTCAGTGAAAACTGAAGATTTGACCTTTTTCTTTTGATGAGGTTTGTACTTTAGACTTCAGAGGTTTTTTGTGTTTTTTTCCAAGATATTGATCTTCTGTGCATTAAGTTTGTCTTATCTCAGTTTCTGTATCCTTTCAATGATCAAGGTAATCTCTTTTCCTTCAATCAAGGGATATTGAGAAAATACATAAGACTGTGTGTGTGTGTGTGTGTGTGTGTGTGTGTAATGTTGTGTATGTCCTTCTCCCTCTCTTCTCCTATTGTCACTTGAGATCACCTAGAATACTAAGAATATTCAATATTATGTGGCAGCCTAAAGAGAATAACATGATTCTGTGTGAGAGAGAGAGAGAAAGAGAGAGAGGGAGGGAGGTAGGGAGAAAGAGCGAGAAAGAGAAAGTCAACTGTTCTCCGCAATGTGTCATCTATTTTTGTCGTCTTATGAATACACTGTAGTGTTTTGAAGAGGTTACTTCTGAAGTCTGTGATCATTCTGCCTTGCCCTACAGAGAGATCCTGCTTGTCTGTTACATTGTATTATTCTACAGAAACCACAATTATAGCCTAATTCTATTGCTAGGTGCTGGTCAGAGACACACTGCTGTTCCCTGTGGGATGTTGTAAACTAAACTCTACATTTTCATAAGCAGTTTCCTCTTGACATTTATATTTCGGGTCATCACTATGCTCAGGTGTGAAAGGTATTTTTTATGGAAATTAAATCTTGTTAACCTAATGTTTTATTCCACAGAGAAAATATCCTTTTCTGACCACTGTGTTCTGCTATGAATTCATCTTGACATTCATGTGAGACATCTTGCAGAAAGGAAATGTTTTCCTTGGCATTAGATTTAGTATTTCTTTTCTATTTGTTTTATTTTAAAAGCACTATTATGTTCTTCAGATTTATCCCAAGGCAAATTGTCCCTTGCAAGATGATCATGTGTGAGTCTGTGTTATTCGTTAATATCAAAAGTTGACAAATAGTGAACAATTTATTAGTTACTTATTGATTCACAAAAGTTTCATGGCCTGTGGGGATGTCACAAGGAATCCCAAAGTAACACATGGATATTCTTGCTTCAGAGACATATATAATAGTAAAAAGTACAAAAAAATCATATTAAGAAAGTAATTAAGAATGAAAGAGATTGTTTGAAGCTGATGTAAATCAGATTCACGTGGAGAGATCAGGGAAGACCTCTCAAAGGATGTCACTGTGCAAATCAATCCTGAAGACTCTGAAACTTTCTTGGGTGCATCAGAGGATCCCATATTAGATTACTGGGACTATCCTATCTTTCCAGATAGAGCTATGCATTCTCATCATGACCCCGTTTACCCTCCTCTGATTGGTTGGAAAGACCACTAATGTCTCTAAGTTTATGATGTTGAATTTCCTTTTGCTCTCTCCTGGGTCTCATTTCTCCTAAACAGTTGCTTCAGCTGCATATCAGTGACCAAGAGAGACATCATGAAAATGGAAAGAAGCTTGGCAAGGCTGGCTGTGCACCTCCTCTAATGAGCCTGTCCTCCGGCCTCCAGCTTCACTCCAGCAGATATCCCCCACACCCTAACATATACAAAACTATGCCCTAGCCAGATCCTACCAAAAAAATCATGTAAATCCTATTTTGGCAGAAGCAACAAATACTTCATTTACAAAATAAACCCTCAAACATCCCCAAACTCTTAGATTGATGCTATACCCTCACACTTTATTATAATTTCTTTTTTTTTTCTAAATCTTAGGCATGTTTCTTATAAACCAAAAGATCTTAATGGAGATTTTCCCAAGCTTTATGTTTTCCATTCTTTTTAGAGGCGAAGTGAAAATGGCAATCTGTGATATAGCTTTAGAGTCAGGAATCTTATAAGAATATAACATGTTTTCTCCCCTTTCCTCCTTTTTCCAAGTCAAAGTTGGAAGAGAAATTTGTCTTTGAAATTATTGAAGGATACTTCTTAGGAGTCAATATGATGGTGACACAAATAAGTATGAGATAAATGTCAAAGACTTTATTAACTCATTTATTTTTTTTCATAGTCTTAAAACCTCAAATTATAAAATTCTTTTTTTCCCATTAAGTTTATTGGTACATTTAAAACAAACAATACAGTTACATTTATCATTGGGTTCTTGTACCTTTACATGACATATACTGGTTCTTGTTTTTTCCCCATACCCCTGCCCTCCCTTAACTCATTTATTAATAAGGAAACAAGAAAAATGTTGGAATTGGTTCAGTGAAGATCTCAAAGACAAGAAGAGTATACAGGCCATTAGGAACTCTACACAGTGTTTATAAATTGATGTACAATGGGTCTGTCCACAAGGTGGTAGTTGGTTGCATTTTGCCAGACATAACTCATTTCCATCTCTATGAATGAGTTATTTGCAATATCGTCAGTTTCTTATAATGTAGAGCTATAAAGTAATTTAAAGTCAACAAAAGGCAGAGTTTTTGATCAAATGAGCTAGACAGGCTATTTACTCATCTTTTGGTCTTGAGTCTACTTCAAAATCTCTGATTTGTTTCCTAAATTATACAACCCTAGATAACCTATAAATCCATAAAATTACTGTGAAAATCCTTTCTAAAATATTTTCTACACCTGATCTTTCACAAAAAGCAACAGAAACTGTGATAAAGTGTTAGTTGTGGAGTGATTACATTTGCTGGCATGTTGAGATTTGGTGGGTATGGTATCCATATGAATTTTTATACAGAGAGAAAGGAGCAAGAAGATACTAGATGGTGCAAAATCCCTCTGTTTAAAAAAATGTGCATTTGTAATCATCTCAGTTATAATAAATGAGTCATTTATGTTGTACTTTTTTTGGAGGAAGGGATTTCAGGCTAAGACTCTTAACTAAGTCATACTTGGAAACTAGTTGGAGAAGAGAAAGGATTATAAAAAGTGAAGTATTATTTACAGGGACTAGGCCTCAGTTAAGTGCTAAATACGTCATGCAATACTTAATTATCAAAGTTAATAATATGTTATTTTCATTTCACAGTCTAAGAAACATTAAGTAAATTAAGATTTAAACTCAGGTAGATGCTAATTCCAAAAAGCCATGTTCCTGACAAAGAATATGTGGAAAAATGGGCACTTGGGCTCGCATAAACCTCTCACCAGGTAAGAATAAAATAATTAGGACATAAAATATTAGAGCTATATTAATTTCTCTCAACTAATAGCATCTTGGGAAGCACAATGGATAAAGGAAATGAAAGCAGAGAAACTCTGGAGAAGCAGAGACACAGAACTGCTGTACGTTTTCTCATTTCTCTTTTATCTCCCTGGAGTCTCTAAGGGTTTTGCCAAAACAGGTTTCATTCCTTGAGCTCATTCATTCTGGCCAAAGACACATCTGTGCATCAGAAACATATCTTCCAATTCTAAATCCAGTGCTCATCCATGTTGCCTACAGTGAAAGTGGAAGTTGAGATTGAAATCATATTTAGATGTCAAATGCTTTTCCATATCCAAAGCCATCAGATCTGCTTTACGGCAGACCTACCTTCTTAGAGCTCACCTAGATCACTAATCTTGAGTGCAGAAAGCCTCTCCCAGCCTTACTTATAAAGACTTTCCATGTAGGTGACCATCTTGAAAGAGCTGTCTGGAAGGAAGCCATATTAAATCTACAACCCAAATTGCCTAGAGATAAAGTGAGAGGCAGAAGACAGTTGAGTAAACAGAACCTGTAATCCATAAATGAAGATGCAATTATCAAGCTCGAGCATTTCTCTTTCCCTCCTATACCAAATCTGCTTTTGAGTCTGTGGAATTCAGGGCTAGTCATACACTGCTTTGGAAATCTTAAGAAACCTTCCAGTTACTTCCAGGCACACTAGTAGTTATAAGCACATCAGTCAGACAGACTAGGTCAGCGGCAAAACCATGCAACCTCCAAATATCAGTAGATTATACCTGCAAATTGAATTCTGAGTATGTTAGATATCCAGAATATTATGTTACATATTCATATTATTCAAGATTTTTCAGAGGAAAACATTTCCAATAAATTAGAGAGATAAATAGATTGATAGATCATAAGACAGATAAATAGATAAAAATTTGTTATTGGAATTAGCTTGTATATCTGTAGGGTTTTAGAAGTCCCACAGTATGCCAGTTACAAGCTGGAAAGCTGGGAGAGCTGTTATGTAGTTTAACCCTAGAACCAAGGTGTGACCTCCCACTCTGATGCTGCTGGGCTGAGCACAGGGCCAGTTGGGGACAGGGAAGACGGACAGTGAAAGTCGTGGCTTAAAAGAAGAAAATAACCAGGAACTCTGATATCCAAGCACAAGAGGACATGAATGCCAAACTCAAGGAGAGAGAGTGTTCAAATGCACTTGCCCTTCACTTTTTTGTTTGCCCTCAAGAGGTTGGATGATTCACACCTAAAATGAGGAATGCAATTATCTCTGGTCTACTGATTCAAATGCTAACATCTCCCAGAAACACCTAGGAATGTTTCCCAGATATCTGCATATACCTTCACCTCCTCAAGTTGACACGTGTTTCATTGTAACGTGATTTGCAGAACAGTGAGAAGGGTATGTGGCTCTTCAAAGTTATGTTCCTGTGCAACACACATCATTTTAGTTATTAGTTAGCCAAGGGGGCACACAAGTGATTTGCCATGATGTGGGAAACCATGTGAGAACAAGAACATACATCTGCCAAGAGGCCCAGCGATCACCATATACGGAGAAGACACAGCACAATGTAATTTTGAATTTTCAGGATATGCAAGCACACACTTTTCTAAACTCAGTAACCTTTTTACTTCCATGGTTCTTATATATATATTAACTTTTCTCTAAAGTTTCTGTTTTTCTCAAGTGTCCCCATTATACTACTGGCCCACTCACCTATGGCACCCACCCCATTGAATTTGTAGGAAGTCCTGATGAACTTCATTGGAATTACCCTGTAGACACTGCCTGACTGAGGAACCACTGCACAGGCCAGGAGCTTCCTGGTGCTATTCCCTACCCCATCAGATGGATTTGACCATTGGCACTCAATGCTTTCACCCTGACTTTGCACAGTTCTTAGTACACAACCATTTGCAATGTTCCTTTAACCCAAAAGGCAGATCCTCAAATCCCCTAACTTCCTCCACATTACTACTGGTCTAGTGTTTGGAAAACTGATGTCAAATAGCAGCACATTCAGTTATGATGCCTAAGGGTCTTCACCTTTTAACTCTTATGCCTGATACATTAGGGTACTTACTGCCTTTTGGCAATTAGCAATTACAGTTCACTCGCTTGTAGGTGTGTGCTGAACTGTGAAAGGTGGGCAGTGACATTCTGATTTATAACTTCAACGTGCTTTCCATTCTTTCTTGCATTCACTGCTTCATTCTGTTCTCCTCTGTGATATGTGGATAAAAGCAAAATTGTAGAATGGATAGGAAAGCCGCAGCGAGGCGAGAGTAGAGGCATTCTCCCTTACTACAGATTTGCTATTCTTTTCATTAAATTGGCCAAAATCCTTTGGAAGAATGTTTGAAGATTTAAAACTCACCATTCATTCATGTCCGTTTGCTCAGTGCTACAGAGCACAATTCAGGAGAACCTTTTTTTTAAAAAAAAAAAAAAAGAAGGAGGGACAAAATCGATGGACTGCCCTGTAAAAACCTTTGTAATTATTTTCAATTTTTCTCTTTAGAGCGGAGATTTTTGTCCCTGAAGCCGATGGTCTATGGCTATTGTGACGTCCAAAAGGGAAGAACTGCAGAGGAGACATCCAAACGTCTTCACCTCTTAAACAACCTTGGGAAAGGTGGGGTAGATTTGAGAGTTCGCTGGAGGTGCATTCACACTACTTTCAGCCCCACTTGAAAAAATTGCCTTCCTCTGTGTAGGGAGGATTTGCTCAGCTGGAGTTTTCTGCACAAGAAGGTAATTATGGGATGCACTCCTGGATCTAATTCTAATTCAATCAATTACAGTTTATACAAAAGTTGGCCAATAATGGAAGCTCCCTTAAGCTCCACTGTTATGTCTGTTAAATGGGGATAATATCTTGTTGAATTGAGTAGGTAATTTTCTGCCATTTAAGATAACACTAGCCAGTATGTGGTGAGCACTATGCTAAGGTTAGATTCCAAAAACTCTTCAAAATAATGCCCTGAAGTAATTATGCTAATTGGTCCCTTTTTAGAGAAGAAAGCTGTGATTCTGTGGTTAAGTGATTCATATGGACTTGGTAAGTGGCTGACTTAGTAAGAATCATAAATTACATTCTGTCCTCTGAATCCCAAATTCTTTTAACTATTAGGAGCTTCAGCTCAAATGAACCAATTCAAAATCATAGGAAGAGCTTCATAAGTGTGAGAGGTTGGTGCTGTCTGTACAGCATGGAAGAAAGGATCTTAGCCCAGCCTAGGTCCAGGGCATGCAGTCAAGCAGAGTGGTGGGATGACAGGGATTCTTGACCAAGACGGATCCAACAAACTTCCATCCTTGGAGATTCTAATCGTAAAGCTGTGATTTTTGTCATGTGGGACCAGTCATTTGAACGGAGAGCAGATACATTGTGGAGGTTTGAACAGCCATGTGCACTGGGTCTGGAAAGGGCTTGAGAATGCAGGTGACTTGCCCAGGTAACACCAGGTAAGAAGGAAAAAAAAAAAAGGATGCTGATTGCTTTATTTTGGTATAGTTCCTTTGGAATGATGAATCACTTTTTCAAGAGAATTCATTGCCTTCCATTTGGTATCATAAACTACTTCTGATTTCTCCCTGTTTCTTATTTCAGCTATTGTAGTTACCCAAAACTTAAACTTATCTTTTCTATCCCCAAACTCCCTTTTCAAACCTCTGATGTTCAGATGTTCTCCTTAGTGAGCCATTTTAGTTGATTAGAGAAAAAAGTAAAACATTTTGACTTTATTCAAACATAGATTCAGCTTTGGGGTCAGACCCATCTGCATATGACTCCAAATCTATTTCTGACCATCCGGATAACCCTGAACCAATTATTTGTCTTAGCACAAGTTTCTTAACATGCTCAAAGGCAAAGTACTAACTTCCTGGTGGGCTTGTCAGGCAGGATAAAAGGGAACATATGTAGTGCACATAGTTCACCCTTGGATTCACAGAAGGCCTTCCCTAACTGGTAGCCACTAACATTGAAGCTCCTTTTTCTAGTGTGAAATGATTGTTGTGGATTTTGTCTCTGCAGAAGCAAAATCATTCCCCTTTATCCATTCATAAGCACCAGGTACATGAAGACTAACAAAATTTTATTTTTTAGCCAACCAGAACTCTGTTTAGAGTTCAGTCACTTTAGTATAAAAGTCCCTGATTATTCTTTTCTCTTGAGAGTGTTGTCATCCTTGTTGGCTCAAGTCCAGGCTGACTTCTGCACTGGTAGAGCTACTTTTTGCTTGTAAATGCAAAAGCTGCCAGAGCTCCTCAGCTGCTGTCTTTATTGCAGAGAGCAGTCAACATCTGCAAAGATTGTGTTAATTGGCCTTGATCCTTGTCCCCTTTGGCCTAGTTACTGAGCCAATGCCAGGTAGACAATGTAAGCAAACAGACCACAGTGAACGGCATCCTGTGTAGGATAAGAAGAGGAGCTTTGGCCTTGGCTGGCTGTACTTCTGCTCAATCTTATTGACAGACTAAAGATCTCTACACATGTTTCAACTGCTGGGTGAATATACGTATGCACATTAGTTTACTGACTTTGTTTATCACCCATCTGCTTAAGACGTGGAAGATGATTTACTGCTTTAAAGAGGTTTATTTAAAAACCACTTCAAGGTTTGTAGAGGGTGGCTCTTTGGTACAACACCCTGGCCAGATCTCTAAATATTAGCCTGTGTGACTGCTCCTCCTGGTTAACAGATCTCCCTGTACTGAGTCCACATGCTGCAACTGTGGCCTATGGATTTAAACATAGGCCAGTTATCAACTGCTGGGGCCCAGGAGGCATGGCCATGTGCTGTGCTACCCAGCCCATCACTAACAGGCTCTGTGACTGGAACAATTCACCTGACCTTTCTGCGCTTCTTCTGTCTCATCCCTAAAAACTGGAGATGGAACTAGTACGTGCTTTGAAGGTAGGTAAGGATTGCAGGTTGTGCACAGGTGTCAGTGGTGACTATGCACAGCGAGTGCCTACAAAGACAGAGTTGGAATAATGATGACAAGGAGAGTGAGGCTGGGATCCCAGTGTAATGACACAGGAGACATTCAGAGCACACCGTGCCCTTTTAGCCCTGAGCTAGCAGTAATAACCTTTAGGCTCCTGTTTTCTTCTTGTCCACAGCTGCCCCCTAGATTACGCACCTGTACATTTGCTAGCTCTTCCGACTGCATTTGCAACTATGATTTGGTGCTGCATATAGATCTTGAAGCTTGAACCAGAGGCTCGCTTTGTTCTGTGTTTCTCTTGGATACTGCTGTGCTTCATGACACTGTGGCCTTCCAAAGCCACTCAGAGCAAGGGAGAGACAAACTGGGTTGGAAAATCCCGTGTGGAATTTCCAGGCCCTCTTCATGGGGAGCTGTGGCCCTGAAGTCAGGTAGAAGAGGGACCTTGATTGGGCCCTTGTCCTGTGATGCTGTCCTGCCATGTGCAGACCTCACCTGTATGTACAGGCCCAGCGTGGAGACACATGCTGTGCTCCTCAGAGCAGAGTTCAGGTCTTCGTCTGGAAGCATTTGAATCACTACTTTAAGGTAATAATCTTAGATTTTCACATCTCCAACTACAAACATATTGCTTTTAATCATTTTTGGAATCTAGCCAAAGCAGTATTTTATGGGATCGTTTTCAGAAGACCAGTGAGGAAATCTGAAATACAGCAGCTACACCCACAGATTTCCATTTTTCTTAGTTGAACACTCATCGTCCTATTTAATTTCAGATGATTACGAATAGTTTCATAGGTCCAGCAACATATTGCTGACCTCACTCAGCCTTTCTTTCTTAAGCTTATTATTTGCTAATGATTTTCTTGGCCACAGAACTCATAAAATTCCCTTGAGTTAATTTTTGTTTTCTTTTTTTTTTGAAACTCTTAGACTGTTTGTTCCATTTGTTTAGCATCTGTGCTGGACAACATCTGGAGTCTGAGGAAATTCCTCTGCTCGGAGTATGACGCGTAAGCGAAATTACTTTTTCATGCACTTCAGAAGAAGCTCAAGAGCATCTTTCTGACCAAACTAGCCCTTTTGTTCTTCTCCAGCAAGTGTTTCTCATTAAAGATGTCATCTCCCTAATAAATTGCCTTATTGCCCTTGCAGCTGGGCCTATTGTTTTCATGGTTTTTGCTCAAATGGATTCTCACAGGGAACAGAAAGCAAGAGAAAAATGGGACTTTTCCCCCATTCTGTCTGCATAAAATGCCTTTCTTTTGTCCTTTGTATTTAAGTGAGAACTTGGCTTTTAGTGGAACCTTTTATTCTCCTGATATTCACTGATTTGGCAAAGTCTCTGCAGGCAGACCCTCTCAGATGACTGTTTCCCACCCTGCTACAAGATGTTGGCAGTTTGCAGCTAGCGAGACCAGTGCAAGCTGAAAGGTGGCGCTTTGGTGATGATGGCCTAGTGGTTTGTGTTTTGCAAAAAAAAAAAAAAAAAAAA